>NC_059128.1:278951580-279180262 GCF_020740605.2 Lemur catta
GGATGTTTCATGGGCATTTGACAAGACTGTATTTGAGCTGGGCATGGTGGCTTACGCCTAGTTTGTACTAGCTTTCCTATTATTAGTATTTTCTTGATACATGTTTCTTTAACCTTTTACTTTAAACCTGTCCATACCTTTTTTATATTTAAAGTATGACTACTGTATGCAACATGTGGTTGATTCATCTTTTAATCTTGTCTGATAGTCTCCTTTTACAGTGAGTATTTAGCCCATTTAATTATTCAGAGGTTTGGGTTTAAGACTGTTATATGTTCTGTTTTCTTTCTGTTCTTTGATCCCTGTTCCCTCTTTCCTGCCTTGGGGGGGTAGTGTTATTAAGTACTTTTTGGTATTTTTATTACATCTTTTCTATTGGCTTTTTATTTATTCCTCTGTGTATAATTTTTAGTGTTATTTTATAATATTGCATCTTTAACATCAGTTTTACCTTCGAATAATACTGTGTCATTGATAAACAATGTAATAGCCCTGTAATTCTATCTTGCCCCTTCCACCTTTTGTGTACTTGTTGTCATATATTACTTCTGCATGTTGTAAACTTCACATTAGCTTATTGGCTGTTTAAATACAAAATAGATTTTTACAGAAATTTTAAAACACAGAAATAAAGATAATAGGAAGATCTTTTGTATTTATCCTTACATTTGGTCATTCTGGTGTTCTTCATTTCTTTTTCCAATTCCTGGCTTTTATCTGGTATTTTTCTTCCACCTCAAAAATTTCTTTTAACTTTTTATTTTATAGTGAAGGATTTCTGCTAATTTATCTGAAAATAGTTTAGAGGCCGGGCACAGTGGCTCACGCTTGTAATCCTAGCAGTCTGGGAGGCCGAGTTGGGAGGATCACTTGAGGTCAGGAATTTGAGACCAGCCTGAGCAAGAGTGAGACCTCATCTCTACTAAAAGTAGAAGAAATTAGCCAGGCATGCTAGTGCATTCCTGTAGTCCCAGCTACTCAGGGGGCTGAGGCAGGGAGGATGGCTTGGGACCAGGAGTTTGAGGTTGCTGTGAGCTAGGCTGACGCCATGGCACTCTAGCCTGGGCAACGGAGCTAGACTCTGTCTCAAAAAAGCAAAGATTTTTGATTAGATGTAGAATTCCAGATTGACTTTTTTTTTTCTCTTTCAGCCTAAGTAAAAGATGTTACGGTGTTGTTTTCTGGATTATATTGTTTCTAAAGAGAAGAGAAGTCAGTGGTTATTCTTAGCATTGTTCCTCTGTATATGTTTTCGCCCTCATCCCCCAGCTGTTTTTAATTTTCTAGAATTCAGAAAATTTAAGGTTCTGTTGGGTCCTCAGCTCTCTGATGAGTTTTTAACAGCAGTGGTTTTGTGACTTACCTGCCTTGTTCTTGCCTTTGTTTTTTTTTGTTTTTGTTTTTTTTGTTTTTTTTTTTGAGAGAGTCTCATTCTGTCATCCTGGGCAGAGTGCAGTGGCATGATCATAACTCGCTGCAACCTCAAACTCCTGGGCTCAAGTGATCTTCCTACCTCAGCCTCCCCAAGTAACTGGGACTACAGGCATGTGCCACTGTGCCCGGCTAATTTTTTCTATTTTTAGTAGAGATAGAGTCTTGCTCTTGCTCGGGGCTGATCTCAAACTCCTGACAAGTGATCCTCCTGCCTCAGCCTATCAGAGTGCTAGGATTACAGGCGTGAGTCACCATGCCTGGCCTCTTCTTGCTTTTAAGAGTGGGAATGTTGTGAATTTCTATATTGTAACTAGAAGCAAAAGTCCAGTGATGCTATTATAAATAAATTCAATATTTATAGAGATTTTAAGTGTTACACTATTTCTTAAAAGATGAGCTTTCAGAAAATCTCAGTACACGTTAAAATAATTTATTATTAAACATATTTCTAAAGGGGGGCGTAAATAATTGGCTTTTTAATTTCTGTATCTACTATAAGCAAGTAAGGTTAGACCAGTGCTTCTGTATTTAGAGTGTACTTGGAGTGATCTTTACAGCTTGGAGCCACTGTTACTGAGGGAAGTGTAGCAAGTTCTCAGGTGTGGCCAGCAGAAAAGAGGTCTTGGAGTAGAGCTTGGCATGCTTTCTCTATGAAGGACCAGGGAGTAAGTGTTCTCAGTACTGTGGGCCTCTGTTGCATATTTGTCTTTGTTCTCGTTTGCTTGTTTGTTTTTACTGCCTTTAAAAATATAAAAACTATTTGTAGCTGTACAAAAAAGCATGCTCTAGATCTGGCCACACTTTACTGACCCCTGGGCTCAATGATCTTATAATAATTTTTGTCTCAAAATTATGTTCAGATCTTCTAACCAAAAGTGTATTTGGTATAGTAATGTGTGAAAAGGCAGAGGACCTAACTATTAAGTGTCCTTTTTAATAAAGGCCTCAGCATATGATATATTTAAACATATTTGAAAGTAAATTATGTAGGCTTTAAACAACTGTAGGCTAATTTTAAAAATTTAAAAGTTATGTACGCTTTTATATATTCCATCAGATTTAGAGAAAGCCTTTTATCTTCTCTTTTAGGAGTACAAACCACCAGCAACCCGTAAACTTCATAACATTCTTGGAGTAGAAACAGGAGGACCTGGTGGGCGACGTGCTGGGGAGTCGGGTCACACGGTAGCTGACTACTTGAAGTTCAAAGACCTCATTTTAAGGATGCTTGATTATGACCCCAAAACTCGAATTCAACCTTATTATGCCCTGCAGCACAGTTTTTTCAAGAAAACAGCTGATGAAGGTACAAATACAAGTAACAGTGTGTCCACAAGTCCTGCGATGGAACAGTCCCAGTCTTCGGGCACCACCTCCAGCACATCATCAAGCTCAGGTCTGTTCTCTTCATGTGAAATTGGGCTTGGGAATATTTAATTTTTTTTTTTTTTTAACAAAGCAGAATTATTTAAAAGTGTTTATTAAACTTATTAATGAGGTGGCAGGAATTATTTTAGTTAAATTTGTTCTTTGTAGTTAGTAATACAATAAATTGATCTCCTCCAAAGCACAAGTATTTAATTATGTATGTAATAAATTCTGCTTGATAGTTGGAAACAAAAGTGTTTATTAACCAACACTGTAAATTTTTTTTCAAATGAAGTTTTTGGCCACATGCTTGAGTTTTCCCCTATCTTAACCCAACTTGTGATTTTATTTTAGTTCAGTGGTTCATGTGAGAGAACCTAGTTGTAGTCAGAGGATCCAAAGACTGATATACCTTCAAGTTAATACTATAGATTTTTTTTTTCTTGGTGACATACTTTCAGTTTTAATGGTATAGTTTTAAAATATAAACTTGAGCAGAATTAACTTGGAACTCAAAGTTGTACTGTGTGTGATATTTAAGGTGGATCATCGGGGACAAGCAACAGTGGGAGAGCCAGGTCAGACCCGACGCACCAGCATCGGCACAGTGGCGGGCACTTCACGGCTGCTGTCCAGGCCATGGACTGTGAGACACACAGTCCCCAGGTAAGCTCGCACGCAGTCATTTGCTGTGTCACCTGCTGTGCTCAGGTTTAGCAATACTGGGTGCCAGGTGCCTTTAGGATGATTATGTCATTTATTCTAAAGGTTCTTAAAGTCTTCATGTCTAGCTAGAGAAGCACATTCTTACAATTTTTCCCTTCATTTAGAAATGGCTAACATGTATTGGTGCATACTAGTTCTTGTTTTGAACATTTTTTCTCTGTGTTTACCTCATTGACCAGAGCAACATGTTGAGCTTTGAGCTTCGTGCTGTTTTGATCCCCATTTTACTTACAGTGGGAATTGGGTCTTAGTGGGTTAAGCAGCTTTCCCTGGGCTGTGATCGTAATTACTGCACGAGACTTCCTTCCATGATCTTTTCATAATCTCAAAGTCCTGGATTCTCAGTCAGTTTCTATTTTGATTTTAGCCTCTCTTTTTTTGTTGTTTGTTTGTTTTAAACTCTATTAAATAAAAAGATCTAATAAAGTAATTTTTTAAAAATCGAGGTAAACAGGTGGTGGTGGTAAAAATGTCTAAGTACTCTTGTAAAATAGTAAGTTGGGTCATACTGAGTACTGCATTATGGTGTTTTATGGTGACACACCAGTGTATTATTTGATGGATGAAAGTAAAACTGATGTTTATTAATATCACTCCCTATTCTTGTGACTGCGGCAGCTGACCGCTGCTGGAAAAAAGTCACAAATGTAGCTGTGTTGTCACAGCTGTTAATTAATATTCACCAACCTCTGCTGGGCAGTCTTACGTTTCTCAGGTCTTCCCATCTCTCTCCCATTCTCTTTAATAATTATTTTGCCTGTAGTCCCAGCTACTCAGGAGGCTGAGGCAGGAAGATTGCTTGAGGTCAGGAGTTTGAGACCAGCCCGGGCAACATAGTGATACCCTGTTTCTTAAAATTCTTAAACTAATAATAATTGTTTCAAACTTTTCTACTCTTCTTAGAAGCCTTTGGCCTCCCCTTCTCTGTTCTTACCCAGTCCTTGCTTTGCAAGGAAAAGAGTCTTCAGACAGGAACTCCCTCCACTTGTATCATTAAATACGTGGTCCTTCTTCCATGTGCACTTGTCCAACTTCTCCTCTACTCCTTTTTTGTTAGAAGCATTGTGGTTTTTCTTGCTAAGGCCGAGCCCACTCGGCACCCTGATCCCCTTTCCTTTTGTTTCGTGGGGACTTTGTCCTTTGGTCCCCCTCTGGCTCCTGTGTCTTCAGCCTCACCTTCTCTCTTGGCTCTTTCTGTTGATTAGCATTTACTCATTCTCACATCTCTCTCATCTTAAGCAAAAACATTTCTCTGGCCCCCTGTCTTTCTTACATTATACTTCTGCTGCCTGTGGTCTTCACCTCTTTACCCTTTAAGAGCCTTTCACCTGCTCCAATTAGGTTCCTGCCTCCTGGCTCCATTGCCAGTGTCAGCATGATTTTTATTGATGAGTCCGGTGGACACCCTAATGCTTATCTTTCTTCATTCCTCAATGGAATTTGACAATGTTGACTTTCCCCACTCTTTGAAACACTCAATCTCTGGTTTCCTTGGCAGAGGTATGCTTTGCTATGCCCCCACTTCTCTGGCCTTTCCTTTACTGTCCTTTTTTTTTGGATTCTCTTCTTCTACCCACCATGAAACCTGGATGTTCCTCGAGGCGCCATGTGTCCTGCCCCTTCTCCCCTTGCATATTTCCCGGATGATCTCATCCACTTCTACCAGTGCCTGCCATCACCGTCTTCATGTCAGTCATTCCCAGTCATGATTTCTGACTCAGACGTCACTCCTGAGACCCAGGGCCTGTATTTCTAATTATTTACTATAAACATCGCTTTGAAAATCTCAACAATATGACACTGCAGATGTGTCACATAAACTGATTTCATCATTTGCACTTCCTTTCCAACTCTTGTATTGTTATCATTTATAAAAATAGCCCTAAATTTATCCACTGAAGTCATAAACCTGGGGACACTCCTCTTTCCTTGTTCCCCACACTGAATGAAACCATAAATTATGTGGATTCTCAGCATCCTAAATATATTTTATTCTCTCTCCTTCACTTGACCCTGTTGCTGTGACCACCTCTGGCCCATCTCACTAGAAAGTCTCCTGACTGGTCTTCCCGGGTCCAGTTGCCTGCACTGTTCTTGTCTCTGCAATCAAGTGAACTTGCACCAAAGCAGTCGATCTTGTCATACTTTAAACCAGTTTGTGGCCGGCCATTGTACCTAAAATAAAATACAAACTTGTTACCAAGGTGACAGTGATTGCCATGAGCTGGCCCGTACCCGGGCCATTATTTTTCCTCTTTACTCATTCTGGTCATACTGACTTTTTGTTGTTTAGAATATACCACGTTCTCTCTCTTCTCTCACATTTACCCTGCTGTAAGCCTGGAACACTTTTCCTCCCTCTTTTGCTTTGGTAAGTACTATTTATGCTTCAGGTTTTAACTTAAATATTACTATTTCCAGAGGCTTTCCTTAATTCTTTGAAGTATCCTTCCTTCCTTTCTTCCCTCCCTTCAATACTGCAAACACATTAAAAGGTACCAAGAGTAACATAAGACACCTGTGTACCTCCTGCCTACCTGTATTTGACAGAAGTCAACATTTTGTTTCAAACCCTTTTTTATAATTAATTGTTGAATAGTTACTATAGTCACATGGTTAAAAAAATAGCTAAATATAAAAGGAGATTCAGTGAAAAATTTTCTTTCCTTCCATATCTTCTAGTCACCCTGCTTCTAAACCAATGTTCTTAGTTTTTTGTGTACTTTTTGAGATATTTATATTTTGAGATTTGTATAAGCAAATACAAATAATTTTTTACCCATCCTTTGTACGTGAATGATAGCATAACAGACTGTTTCACATCTTGGTTGTTCTTTTTTTTTTTAAGACAGAGTCTCACTCTTTTGCCCTGGCTAGAGTGCTGTGGCGTCAGCCTAGCTCACAGCAACCTCAAACTCCTGGGCTCAAGCAATCCTACTGCCTCAGCCTCCCGACTCCCGAGTAGCTGGGACTACAGGCATGCGCCACCATGCCCGGCTAATTTTTTTTTCTATATATATTTTTGGTTGTCCAAATCATTTCTTTGCTTATTTACATTGCTCAGCTGCCCGGTATTCATTGTTTAGATGTTCTGTAAGTCCTTGTCCTCCATTAATGGACATTTAGTTCATTTCCATCTTTTTTGCTGTTAAAGTGATGGTGTAATAAATAAATAACCCTGTACAGTAGTTTTCCTTATCTGTGGTTTTGCTCTCCACAGTTTCAGTTATCCATGGTTAACTGCAGGCCAAAAACATTAAGTGGAAAATTTTAGAAATAAACGGTTCGTGAGTTTTAAATTTTATGCTGTTGTGAGTAGCACAATGAAGTCTTGTACTGTCCCACCCTGTCTCGCTCGGGACATCAACCATCCATTTGTCCAGTGTATTCATGCTCTGTATATACTTAGTAGTTGTCTAGGTTATCAGATTGACAAAATAGTGTATATAGAGTTTGGTACTATCCACAGTTTTAGGCATCCACTGGGGGTCTTGGAATGTATTCCCTGCAGATTAGGGGAACTGCTATATATGTATCATTCACACATAGGCAGTTTATCTGTGGTATAAGTTCCTGGAAGTGAAATTACTGTGTCAAAGAGTAATGTAATTTGTAATTTTGATAACTATTGCCAAATTTCCTTCCATGTGATTTTATAATCCAGAAACTTGAGCAGCTTCATGTTTATAAACCATTAGGATTTTCTTTTCTGAAAACTCCATCCCAGTTTTCTGGATTGTTTTCAATAGTATCTCTAAAAGTTTGATTCTCAGACCACCTTCACTGAAAGAATAATTTATGTTAGCCACTGGTGATAGAAACAGTCTTTGGATTCCTAGGACTTAGAGTGACACAAGTAAATAAACAACAAAAATGAATAAAAACTGCAAGTAGCATTAGCTGTTAAAAAGAAAATAAGAAAGAATACTGTGATAGAGAATGACTATTTGTAGGGCGGGATGTATTAATTAGCATAGGCCAAACTCCGATGACAGACCCTCAAAATATGGTGGTTTAAAGAGTATGAGATTTTTTGTGCAACAGTCCAGAGTGAGTGTTTAGGTTAGTAGCTTGGCTCTCTTCTGTGTCCTGGTCTCCTATCATCTTGTGGCTCCACCGTCCCCTAGGGCCTAGTTGTTCACTGTGTGGAGTAGGCAGAAAGACTAGGGAGGTGTTTGTTGTGCCAGGCTAGCAGTGATGTACAAACTTTGATTCACATTCTGTTGACAGCTTAGTCACACAGCCATACCTAAGTTCAAGGGAAGCTGAGAAGTATATTGTAGCCATGTGCGCAGGAATGAGAATATATTTTTTGTGCACAACCATTAGACTGCCACAGGGGGCAGTATTAGCCAGAGTGGTCAGAGAAGACTCTGGAACTGAAATGATAAGAAAGAAGCTCCCAACAGTGAGTACAAATGCCCTACGGCATTTGAAAGGTTTTGGCCAGATTGAGGAAAGGAAGGCCGACAGTGTGGTAGACGCCCCAGGTAGCAGGGGGGAGCTTAGAGACAGCTTAGAGAAAGAGGTTGGAGAAACAGGCATTAGCCAGATTATGCAGACCATTTTATGAATTTGGGATTGTCTGGTTTTTCTAAGTGCACTGAGAAGTCATTAAAGGATTTTAAATAGGAAAGTGATTAGATTTGTGTTTTAAAAGGGTTGCTCCTGCTGCTCAGTTGGAGAAGGGCAAGGTTGGAAGCAGGGCATTTGTTTAGGAAGCTGTTGTGTTAGTCTAGGCCAGAGATACTAGTGGCCTGGACTAAGTGATGGTGGTGGAAGGGAGAGGAGAGGTCAGGAGTGTGATCTATTTTGAAGGTAGACTCCCTAGCGCTTGCTGATGGGTTGGATGGAGGAATTGTTGAACAGCTGGATGGATAGTAGTCCTAGTATTTTTATTGAAAGAAGAAAGATGGAGAGAGGAGGGACTTCAGGGAGAAAGTAAAGAATTCCTTTGGACCTGCCAAAAATCCTTACAGAACCTTTACAGAAAAAAATTGCTAACCCCTGACATAAATAGTGCTCCCAAGGAAAGACAGTGGCTGGTGAAATATATGAGCCTATTTATGGGTATGACTTCTTAAAAATTATAGCTTTCATGGTAAAGTACTTTTTACCCTTGAATATATTTGGAATTTTATATTATAAGACTGTCTGACACATTAAACGTTTCAAAAACCCTCTCTCCATGATTAATATGAATGCTAGTGTCATAGCTTTTGGTCGAAGATTGAAACTTGGAAACAGTACTCTGAATAATCCTTTTAAAATCTGTTCTTACAGGTGCGTCAGCAGTTTCCTGCTCCTCTTGGTTGGTCAGGCACTGAAGCTCCTACACAAGTCACTGTTGAAACTCATCCTGTTCAAGAAACAACCTTTCATGTAGCCCCTCAGCAGAATGCATTGCATCATCACCATGGAAACAGTTCCCATCACCATCACCATCACCACCACCACCACCACCACCATGGACAACAAGCCTTGGGTAACCGGACCAGGCCAAGGGTCTACAATTCTCCAACAAATAGCTCCTCTACCCAGGATTCTATGGAGGTTGGCCACAGTCACCACTCCATGACATCCCTGTCTTCCTCAACGACTTCTTCCTCGACATCTTCCTCCTCTACTGGTAATCAAGGCAATCAGGCCTACCAGAATCGCCCAGTGGCTGCTAATACCTTGGACTTTGGACAGAATGGAGCTATGGACGTTAATTTGACCGTCTACTCCAATCCACGCCAAGAGACTGGCATAGCTGGACATCCAACATACCAATTTTCTGCTAATACAGGTCCTGCACATTACATGACTGAAGGACATCTGACAATGAGGCAAGGGGCTGACAGAGAAGAGTCCCCCATGACAGGAGTTTGTGTGCAACAGAGTCCTGTAGCTAGCTCGTGACTACATTGAAACTTGAGTTTGTTTCTTGTGTGTTTTTATAGAAGTGGTGTTTTTTTCCAAAAACAAAGTGCAAAGCTGCTTGAATCAGAAGGAGATTAACACACTGAACCGCTACAAGAGGGCAAAGCTGACTTTTTTTTTTTTTTAACTTGAAAAGATTGCAAAGGGACAATGAAGTGTTTAAAAGAGCCATGTCCAAACCCATCTTCACGGATAGCTCAGAGGTATCCTCTTTTTGCCTCCCCCATTTTAACTTGCCACATCCCAGTCATAGTGGGGTTTTTTTTGTCTTTCTATTCAACAAAAGTTAATGTTCAGATGTTGGTCTTGGTCATTTGCCAACTAATTTTAAAATAAAAGGCACTGCACATAATTTGCATAAAGGGCCCCATGAGGGTGTTTTTTTTTTCCTTTCTTTTTGTCCCCTCCTCCCCCCTTTTTTGGTTTGGTTTTGTTTTGGGTGGGGGGTGGGAAATTTGGGTTTTTTAGTCCTCTAAACACACTTGGGCACGGAAATGCAGTACTGTAAGAAAGAGGGACCTCCAGCTTACACAAACATCATCTTCAGCTGTATGAAAGGGACGGTTGTATTGAAGTTTGTAAGGCACATTAAGCATGTTAAGTGGCGGGGATCAGAACTCTCCTATCTGAACCTACTGAGGAGCAAAGCAGCAATCACATGGGATCCTGTGGGTCTCCTGTTGTAGAGGCCACAGTAAGATAGGAATGGAACGTGACTGGTCTCCTAACCAAGGTGCACTGAGACGCAATCAACGGGTCAGTTGTGGCCAGTCCTGGGGAGGTCTGAGTGGTGGTCTTTGGGATAACCTTTGGCCTTATGGATTTGGACTCAAAATTAGAAGAGCCTACCATTTCAGATGCAATCACTTTTGGACATGCTTTTGCAGACAGTCCTTAATGCTGAAAACACAGAGAATGGGTAATTCAAGAGGCCTTTCTTTTAAAATAGACTTTTGTGACCCACTAATTGTAAGGTATTGCAAGGTCACTTTGCGTGTGTCATAAAGTTGACTTCCTTATTGGTTGAAGGTCACAGAAGTAGTGGTTTGCTTTGATGGAAATAGCTACAGCTGTGTCCCTTCCTGCTTTTTACTTTTTCTTTTGCTTTTTCTCGGCACGTGGTATCTCCACCATTTCTTCTGCACAAAGATGTCTTCTGTTCATCCTGAACATTTTTCAAAAATGCAGAATTTTATGTGACTGCTTTTTTGCCTCACAATTATGCTGTGAATTTTACAAAAATTTATTTTCTTTTTTGATAATTTATTGTACCAAAGCTGTTTTTATAGCACATAGATGTCTGTAACCAATAATGTAGCAGTTCTGCACTTTGACACAAGGTGTAACTAGACCATTTTTAAATGTCAGTTGAAAATTATGGCTGTACTATTGCTTAAACAAAACTGGAACTGTTGTTGAATCCATAGCCAATACATTTACAGCAATCTGTGTACTGAACATAATAGATTGACATCTAATTCAAGATTACAACATCTGTTACATTCTAAATGTGTTCAGGCTTCTGAAGGTAAAGGGACACTGGATCCAGAAGCTATGGAACCAGCAGTTGATTCTTGTATTCCTGATTAACCTACTTGTAAACTTGAAAGCAAGACCTCGATTGCACCAACAGGTCCAAAATGTGAGCGCGAGTAAAGCAGAACTCTCCTGCATGACCTGAGTGAGCAGGCTGGTATTTAACAGGTGCCTCGTTTTGAGATTATGCTGCCTTAATGTAACACAGTCTGGCAGTTGCTAAATTTGTGTTCCCATTTTAAATTGACCAATTTTAGGGTGTTAGACTTTTGAGCGGTTGAATTGGGCGAATGAAGATAAGTAATTTACCTGTCCAGGATCAAAAGAAGCCTAGAAAAGAAGCAGTAATCTACCTCTGCCGATAACCCTGTTCAAACAACGCAGCAGAACACCACATTACTTTTTATTGGTCAATTCCATGTGGCTGACTAGGTCAATTTTTTCTGAACAAAAGCAGGTTTTTATATGTAAACAGTGACAAAAGAAAGGCTTAAAACTATGTAAATGTGAATGGAAACTTGGAAATATCCGTTTTTATAAACCACAAATTTTTTTGCTGTTAATCAGGAAATCCATATTTATTTTGTAATTAAATGTCAAGCCTGTGGATGATTTTTTTGAACTTGGTAGTTCATAAAGGTTTACAGTGAATAAAAGGATATCATCTTGAGTATAGCAATATCAAAAAGGAATTCAGTAGTTACTGCTGTTTAGGAATATAAGCTTAAGATATTATATGGGTCAGGTCATTTTTTTTCTGTGCTGGTTGCCACATCTTAGCAAGCACCAAAAAACTAAAGCAGTTTTTTAAACCAATATTTACATAAAGAAAATCATAAAATCCAATGCTTCTGCATACTGTGTTATGTTACAGTCCAGTTTTGTGTGCTTTACTACACAGTTTGGTTACAGGACTTCTGTGCATTGTAAACATAAACAGCATGGAAAAGGTTAAATACCTGTGTTCAGATTGTAAGATCTAGTCCGGACTTGCTGTGTATATTGTAACGTTAAATGAAAAAAGAACCCCCTTTGTATTATAGTCATGCGGTCTTATGTATGATAAACAGTTGAATAATTTGTCCTCAGACTCTTTACTATGCTTTTTTAAAATTAATTTAAGAAAAATGTAAACATAGTAAAAAATCTTCCTATGCAATTAACCTGGTCCAGGTCTGGTAGGTATGCTGAGTTATAATAAGTCTAGTTAAATATGTAAAAAGGAAAATATTTGAGTTACATCAACATAGGCTTAAAAAATCTCTGAAAGTAAAAATTGGAGGTTTAACAGATCACTTTGATTTTTCAAATGGATTCTTTATATGAGTGATTATTCACACATTTTCTCTCTGACGCAAAGTGCTAATATTTTAGTTTGTAGTGCGTAGAATCGATGTGAGAGTACGATGATTTTCTCTAATAGGCTTTGACCTGCTGGGACGAAGGAGGGAATGTAGACACTGTTGTTCCTCCTTCTCTGAATCCTCATATGGGACATACCAAGGACTTTCTGTACAACTTCTAGACCTCCTGCCACAGTGAATCTCTAACCTAGAGTCTTCTCTTTTTACCAGTTAACCTGCAGAAGTATATATTAAGGTGGCTTTCAGAAGGTAAGGAATTTATTTAAAAAGTTAAGTGTGATACTGTAAAATTCAGGTTGGCTATGTAAAAGTTGAACTTAACCCCATGTAAGAAAGGAAAACTTACTCTAGTTTTTTCTTAGGGTATGAGAATTTTACTTAGGTCAAGGGCACATTTTGTGATACCAGACTCAAAATGAGATTTATTTTTTATTTAATGAAAATTAGAACTACATGTAAAAAATCATTAGGTCTGCAGTAATTATGTAAGGCCTGAAAAATGACCATTGAGACCAGGCATGGTGGCTCATGCCTGTAATCCTACCACTCTGGGAGGCCGAGGTATGAGGATCGCTTGAGGTCAAGTTTGAGATCAGCCTGATCAAGAGCAAGACCCCGTCTCTACTAAAAATAGAAAAAAATAGCTGGGTGTGGTGGCATGCGCCTGTAAGTCCCAGCTACTCGGGAGACTGAGGCAGGGCTGAGCCCAAGAGTTTGAGGTTCCAGTGAACTATGACGATGCCACTGCACTCTAGCCCAGGCAACAGAGTAAGATTCTGTCTCAAAAAAAGTTTGTCCCTGTACTCTTTCCTAGCATTTATGTTTTTAAACTTATTGTCATGTTCCTATAATAGGGAAATACATAAACAAAATACACATAAAGACAAGATAGCACTCAATTCTAGGTCAGTTTCCCAATTTCCTTGTGGCTTTTATTTTGTAAGCCCCGATAATACAATTTTTATATCTATTTTTGTAGTGTAGACCATATGCAATAGACCAGATGGTTCATTCCAAATACATGACTTGGTCTTAGTGCCATGTATGAAGAGAGTTATCTTTTTAAGATTTAGTGGGACAGAAACATGACTTTGATATACTTACTGAGCCTATATTCAAATTTCTTAAAAATCTACTTGGGACATCTGCTGACCAGACCTTAGAAAGCCTTTGGTGTCAGGAAGAGTAGATAGAGCATAAGTTCTGATTTTCTTACCCCTGGCTCCTTACCTAGAATTGTTTCCTAGGACGAAAATATACATCAGGTAATTTTTACTACCAAGAGCAAGAGAATAAACCCTTAGAAAATAGCTTATTTTATTCATTATCCCTTTTGATGCCTCACAGTACTCTGTAAATGGATCCACTGGGAACCATCCTGTAGGTGCCAATGGAGCTTTTACCATGGACTAGGAATTTTTTTACATATCCCTGTGTGTAAAGCACTAGGTGTTTGTTCTGTGAAGATTTGTTTGGTGAGGTAAGTTCATCCTTGTGTGTGTTTGTCTTTCTCTTGGGCATTATGCAGAGCCGCAGTGGAAGAGTTCAGCTCCTCTCAGTGAGAAGTGGTGAAGAACCAGGATGTTCTTGCATCATAACTTTTTAAAAATAGCATTACCTTAACACTGAGAGCATAAGGTATCTGTCACTGTTTTTTTTTAAATTTCTTGTATCTTCAGAGGCAAAAAGGTATTCTCCAATTGAACACTGTGATTTAAACATGGTAACTAGAATCACACACATTTCTTTTCAATATGCAGCTTTACCTGAAAACCTTTTTTCCATTATCTCCCACCTTTAGCGTATGTCCCTGTATAAAAAAGTTAGAGGGGTGGGAATTAGTGTGGGTAAATTTCAGTTTCCGTTTTGCGTGAATTCCCTGCCATCCCCAGCAGAACCTGTGGATGCTGATTCAGAGCAGGAAGGGTACAGATAGGCCCTAATCTTGCTTCCTTTCGCTTTTACCAGGTAGGGTCGTCCAGTCTCAGCAGGGTCCTGAAGGAGCAGAGTTCTAAGAGTATGAGTCATGTTGGCTAACAAAATGCATTAAGTTTGAGTCAGGAAAAATGACAAAAGCTCACAGCTCTGCTCGTGTTGGAGACACTGGCAGTGGGCCTGGGCGGCCAAGAGTGCCCGTAGCTGGAGAAATACTGAGGATTCTGCAGGTTGCAACCTGTAAAAAGGCCATGTAGGTATTATTGCTTAAATTTTGTGTTTGAAAGACCAGTTTATTTATCTTAATTAAATTTCTAAAATTGCCACCTGTGGGATATTTGGGGTTTTTATTTTGTTCTTGTAAATTTTTGTCCACAGTATCTACTCATTAATCACTGTAATCGCCCCTGAATTCTTTAGCTTAAGTTGCAGTAGAAGGAGAGAGTCAGAGCAAAGGCAGGGTAAAGTGGCAGGCACGGCAGGTGTGGTCCTGCACTGGGGTGGGCTTCGCAGCCAGCTGGGCAGCAGCAGAGGCCAGAGCCTGAGTGAAAGCCACCAAAAGGGGAGCCGCTTACGTCAGTAGAAAGTGTTGAGGTGGTCAAAGGAGAGCCTGGGGTGGAACTGGTGAGTCATCTGCACTCAATGTTGCATAGAAGGACTGCATGGAAATGCATGGGGTGGGGTGAGATGCGTGTTCGTTAACTCTCCCTGAAATGGAAGAAATTATTTCTGGTGGTGTGAAATGGTTGTGTTATGTTTTTTAAAGATTTAAAGCATAATACAGTGAAATAGCTTAAGGAGAAAGTCCATTTTTTATGTATGTACAGACAGGCCTTAGTTGCTGAAGAGGTGATGTGAGGCGGAGTGTGGAGGTCCCCAGGTGGGTGGAGGAGTTTACCAGGTGCCACGCCCACTCATTGTCCAGCCAATCAGGAAGCAGATTCTAGGAAGAAGGGTGGTTTTGATGAACGCTGGTGATATTATCAAACTGTTGAGTCAGTACTTACCCCTTTAAAACCAGTTTTCAACCCTGCTGCACATGACATGCTTCTGTAGAACTCGGATGCCCCATCACACTCCCAGAATTTTTGATTCAGAGAGTCGGGTGTCTTGTGTCTTTTTCAGAAGATTTACAGGTGATTCAGAATCTCCAGCCAGGCAAGGAGAAGCAGGCGGCTAATCTGACAAGTCTGCATTCAAGAACGTCTTGAATGGAGTTTTATTATTAATGTTTATATACATACAGTGATGAATAATTAAAATCTGCAACTTACGTTGCATTACAAAATGTTAAATGTTAACCCTCCAAGAAAGGTGGAAATTGCCAGATGTAAGTATATAAAACTTGCACAATTTGTTTCTTTTTGTCATCTTCCCTTGTGGAAGGGGATTGATGTGACATCCTGTCAGGAGCTCTCAGATGTCCCAGGAGAATGACATGTGTTATTTTCCAGCAGTGGGATTCGGATTCATCCCCTCATAGCTCAGTTGCACGTGGTCTTTTGTAAGATGAGGAGGGGTTCCCCAGGGCATCAGCCACTTGGGCTGGGGAGAGGTTACAAATGCTGCCCTAAAGTTCCAGATGGGTTCAGATCTGGGCTGGTCCACACATGGGGTCTGGGACCGTGGGCAACCACCGTACCTCCCCGAGCCTCACTATTCTAGCTGCGGGAGGAGATATCTATGGTATCCACTTAGGGGATGCTGTGCGGGCTTCAGTGAGGTAAGGTACGTGAAATCTCAGCACAGTGCCTAGTGGAGAGGAAGTGCCTAATAAATATAACACGTAGCTAACTAGGTTAGCGCTCGAGTCCACAGCCTCAATAAAGTCTCCTTTTTCTATGTGAATATGATAAACATGACGTGGGCAAATTAACTGAATGATTAAACGGGATTATTTTCCAGTTAACTTTTATTTCTGGAGTCTGGGACTAGATGTTAACATCCCTTTTCTAGTTGCTTTTGCTACTGTACAGTACCTATACATATGTCAGAACTTAGAGGTTTTTTGTGAGGGTTTTTTTTTTTTGTAGTTTTGTTTTGATAGGATGTAGAATATATAAATGTCTTATAAGGATGGTTTTTCAGTTGAATTTTACTGTCCAGCTTCAAGGAGACTACCTGGAGGAATAATCATGCCAAGGGTTCATTTTTTCACAAGCTTTGTCATCAGACCCTGGTGGCCATGTGTCCAGGCACCCTTCCCCGCCCTCATTCCCACCTCGACCCCAAGGCATTGCTGGTACATATTTAGCCTTCGGAGATTTGACTTGGTTCAGGGAAAAAAGAGGATGACAGATAAAAATCAGCTCTTAAGTTTATAAATCAAACAGTAATATCATTGGGGAAGGTTTGGGTACATAACAGGTTATAACCCACATTTAAAAAGCAGTAAGGAACTATTTAATAGTTGCTGCTTTTTTCTTTCTTTCTTTGTTGATGTTAGGTGACTGTACATCCAGCTTGGGGTCCTCAGTGTTATCTCCTTTTCATTCCTAAAGTATCCCCCCTCATATCAAATGTAAGGACAAAAATTCCTTAGGATAAAAGTTTGCTCGTTTGCATTAGAATGTACATGATTTGCATTACAATGGCCCGTGGCTTTGGATAGATAAAGATGAAACAATGGATCTAATCATGGGGTTAACTGTTCACCTAAGGTAGATAAAATACTTCTGGGAGATAGAGTTCCCCACACATTCCTAAAATTCAAATATAGACAACCGTGTACTTATAAAGCAAATTGGACTGGCTTCTGTGCCTTCTCACAGCTCTCGGTCGTTTCCCTGACTGGTTTGCATACCTGCACCCAGCCCAGCAGGGTTCCAGCGCTGACTGCAGCCCTGCAAGATGACCCTGGGGATGGCGCTGACTGCAGTTCTGGATTGTGCCTGTGCCACGCTGAGACTTGAGTGATGCTTTGCTGTCCACAGAGCGCTTACACAGGACCCACTGAATGCTTACCTTCTGGCTGCAGGACGACTGGGGAATGTGGGTGCTGGGGAGACAGGGGACCTCCTTCCCGTAAGCATGCTTTCTAAAGGCATCTCTCCCGTCATGTAATGGCAATGACTTAACATTATGGTCTAGAGGAATTCCATTTAGGAGGCTTCCCACTGGATAATCGCTAATTGTGGTCTTTCTCCTCAGCTCAGTCTGTCTGCAGGTTAGAGTTCTGCCTGTTTTCACTAGAAGCGCGGGAACTTGCAGTGACTAGATGCAAGAACAAAACAGTAGCTCCTCTACTGGCAGGATCAAAACAGAGTGAACTCGAAATATCTCCCCGACTCCCTGCAGAAGATACTTTAAATCAAAGAAAGCAGTGCTCACCCTGGAAACAGAATTTTAAAATAGATGAAGAGTCCTACCCTAAAGGAAAATAACATGTTATCGGCAGAGGGTCTTGGGGCGGCTGATGTGAGGACTTTAAAAGAGAATCATCAACAAGTACTAATGGAACACCGGTCATGTGCAAGGTCCTTAGCTGGGTCCTAGAGATGAGAATAAAAAGCATGTCACTTTTTGTTCTTAGCAGTGGAAAGACAGACAAGTAAGTAATTACAAGTAATCCTGGTGTTTAAGACAGTCGTAGTGTGAACAGGGACCCTATTCTGGTCCAGAGAGACTGTGAAGTGCTGTTTCCCTGAGGAATTGATGTTTAAGCTGCTACGTAATGGATGAATGGGAGTTATCTAGGTAATAGTAGAAACGTTCTAGAATCTAGGAGAAGGCGACAGCATGTTCAAGGTCTAGCATAATGAGAAAGTGAGGGGCCTCAGCATTACCTGTTTATAAGTGGATAGAGTCAAGACCTATTTAGGAAGAAGAGCAGACTGATCTTGGGAATTGAGTGGATGGCGTGGGGGGTGGTAAGAAGGGCAGGAGTCAGGCTTCCCCCCACATGTTCAGCTTGAGCAACTTGATGGAGGTGCCATTGGCTGGTGTTGGGGACATTTGAGGTGGAGCAGGTGTGCCAGGGAGTCATGAGTTCAGTTTTAGGATTTTGAATGTTAAGGGCTTGTAGGACGTCTAAGTGGAGATGTCTGGTGGGCAATTTGATATGAAAGAATGGGTTGGAGGGGGAAAAGGTCAGGCCTGGGGATGTTTTCTGGTCATTCTTATACAGGCAAATGATGGTGACTGGGATGATCTAACGGGTTTGGGGAAGAGTCTAGGACGCTTTAATGAGAGAAACTTGTGTGTTCAGAAATGAATACCCTCACACCTTGCTCCACCCGAGGATGTTTTAGATCTATCAAGGGGATGGGGGATTATCCAGCCCCTCGCTACTCAGTGTGGTGGGTGGACCAGCCACATTAGCCTCACCTGGGAGCTGTGAGCAACACAGAATCCCAGGCCCCAGCCCGGACTAATCTGTCAGAACCTGCGTTTAAACGGGGTCCCTGGGTGATTCATACATGTGTTAAAAGCTGGAGAAACATTGGCTGACACCTCGCTTTAGATTTGAGAAAATATAAGAGTTTAAGCAACTTGCTGAAGATGACACGACTGACCAGTGACAGTCTCTGGCTTCTAGTCCAGGCCTCGTTCCAGTTCTCCGTGCGGAGCTTGAGGTTCAAGATCACGTCCCAAAGCCTTCAGCTGAGTGACCGCTCTAGCTGTTGTGACCACTGCAGGCAGAACTGGGGGTGAGACTAATGTCCATGAATGTGGGCTATAGGCTTACAAGCTCGGGAAAGTTTAGTCATGAATGACTATTGTCCTAATGAACCACCATGGTGCCTAAAATGTTTTCGTTGTGGCAAACTTTTCACAAATTGCAAATGTTGAACAGGGTTCTCTCTGATACTCCTCTCATTTGATTGTGAGACTGAAACAGCTTCCAGGAGGCTCTGAAGAACCGCGTCTGAGTGCCTGCTGCTGCCTCTTCCTCCCTCTTTCTCCAAATCCTGCTCCTTTGCCCCTTCCCTTCTCCCCAGGTCACTTTCTCGCCTCTGGTTGCCAGGATCCGTAATTCCTACCCGGCTTCCACTTTCGCAGTGGCGTTTTGGGCTGGTGTCTGCAGCGGCTCCTGGGTGCTATGACACAGGCCAGGTGACCCGTCAGTGCAGCTGCTCCTGCGAGGCACCCACGGCCCCCTCTTGCCTCTCTCACATGTTAGCCTTCATAGATTATTCTTCATCCAGATGGATTTTGATTTAGGCCCTTCTCATGTGAGAAGAGCCCCAGGGCTGTGCCTCTGGATTAAAAGAAATAAGGAGGGTCCCCGTGACCCTGAGCAGAGGTGGACTAGGGCTGTGCATGGAAGGAAAAATAGAGATTCTTGATGTTCTGGTGACATCAGGAAAGCCTTACGTTTTTGTCTCCCTAAAACATTTCTGCTTGCTTTCTTGCTGCTGTTAGTATTCACCATTTCCTGGCTGGCAGCAAAGTCCTTAGCACGTCCTTCCAGGGTTGTGGGCCCTTCAGGAACGGGAGAGCCCTGGAAGAGCAGGGATGGCTTTGGCTTCTGCTTCCTGCCCACTGCAATAAATTAGGCATCAGCAAATTACAGCCCACCCTCCTGTTTTTGTATAGTCCACAGAGCTAAGAATGGTTTCTACATTTTAAATGGCTGAAAATATCAAATAATATTTTACGACATGAAAATTACATGAAATTTAAATTTCAGTATCCATAAACGAAGTCTTACTGGAACACAACCACATTCATTTGCATGTTGTCCGTGGCTGCTTTGGCGCTCACTGTAATGGTGGAGTTGAGAGACCATACGTGGCATTCTCATCAATTTGCTCTGCCGCTTGATGTGTTACAAACTGCAGTGACACAGTTACAACTCACATCATTTCAAGTGCCACGTATTACCATGCTACAACTTTTCATTTTTTATTGCCCATCATGTCAAAACAAGAAAAGAAGAAAAAAGTGGTGAGTTAATCGATTGCAGTGGTTACATGCCCAGAGAAAGTGAACTTTCTGTTTAGGACAATTAGCCTTAGAACAATAACAGTTGCTGAAAGAGTTAACATTAGGAGCAACATCAGTAGTCAATTAAAAACAAAGCAAATGATTTTGAGTGGTTTCCCTTGACTCTTGTTGCAAGGGTCAACATTTGTTATGAACACTGCTCAGTTGGTGATGTTTATTTGAGAAGCCCCTGCCAAGCTGGAAGTAACTGAAGAATCAGCTTCTATCAATAGTCCATATGGAACAACTACAGGCAAAAATATTTTCAAAGTTGAGAAAACTAATTGAGTACAACCTGAAGTGGAATCTGCTAAGATGTATTACAACTGATGGTAATAGAAATATATGTGGAATATAAAAAGGCTTAGTTGGACAACTTAAAATGTTATAATAATATAAGATGTTAAAGCCTATGGTTATTCAATGTATTATTTGAATCAACAGGTACTTTGTGGAAAATGTTTTAATCTATCATATGTTATTGAACCAGTATTGCCAATAGCAAACTTCATTTGCTTCTGTGGACTTAACTATCAACAGTTTCATGAATTTTTGTCATAAATAGTAGCCAAATATCCTGACATGGCTATAATACAGCAGTTCATGGTTTAATACTGGTAAAGTTTAATTTTAATTTTTTTTTTTTTTGAGATGGGGGTCTTTACTTACCCTGTTCTCCAGGCTAGAATATAGTGGTGTCATCATAGCTCACTGAAACTTCAAACTCTTGGGGTCAAGCGATCCTCCTGACTCAGCCTCCTGAGTAGCTGGGACTACAGGCACACTAATTTAAAAAAATTTTTTTTTTTTGGAGAGACAGGATCTCACTATTGCTCAGGCTGTTCTCAAACTCCTGGGCTCAAGCAATCCTCCTGCCTTGGCCTCCCAAAGTGCTAGGATTACAGGTGTGACCCACTGGCCCAGACTTGACTTTAATTTTTGAGCTCAGGACCAAGACTGAGATTTTTCTGAATGAGAACTACTCTCAACTGGAATTATTAAACACTGAATAGCTTTGGAAATTTGTTTTTGCTGCAGACTTGATGTTTCTTAATGAGTTCAGTCAAAAATCAGAAGACAAAACAGTGTTTATGTGAAACTCCTACTATGGTTAAAGTCATTTCAACAAGAACTAATGTTCAAATCATAACTAATGTTAAACTACTTCATATACCTGCCCTGTTGTTAAAAGTTAAAACAGAAAGTAAGAGCTACATTCCCACACACATTTATCAGCGGATACATGATCTGAGCTTGAACTATAGTTTCAGCAGTGTTTTATGGACCTCAATGCAAACCCAAAAGAAATTTCCATATTTTTATCTGCAATTGAGGAGCTTCCAACTAATCTTCAATTGTAATTGATTAGTCTGTTAAAAGGTAACTATCAAATGAAAACTCTATTATAATAGAACCTTATAAGGCCAGGCACGGTGGCTCATGCCTGTAATCCTAGTACTCTGGGAGACCGAGGCAGGTGGATCGTTTCAGCTCAGGAGTTCCAGATCAGCCTGAGCAAGAGCGAGACCCTGTCTCTACTAAAAATAGAAAGAAATTATACAGACAACTAAAAATATATATAGAAAAAATTAGCCGGGCATGGTGGCGCATTCCTGTAGTCCCAGCTACTCGGGAGGCTGAGGCAGGAGGATCGCTTGAGCCCAGGAGTCTGAGGTTGCTGTGAGCAAGGCTGACACCACGGCACTCTATCCTGGGCAACAGAGTGAGACTCTGTCTCAAAAAAAAAAAAATATATATATATATATATATACATATATATATAATAGAACCTTATAGAAATCTATAAATGGCTTTCAAGTAATATGCTAAGTTAAAAATCTTATGTTCTTGGACATAGTGTTAGGAAGTACCTATGTGTCTGAAGACATTTTCAAAGATGAACTGTAATATGTAACATCTCGTTATAAATCAGCATTAATAGATAAACATATGCAATTGATTTTGATGATTGGCAATGCTAGTTCTAAACCTCAATTAAGGAAATGCTATTCCCCCAAAAGAATTGCAATTCTTATTGCTAGACCACCATTACAAAAGAAATTGTACTCAATTATTATATTTGAATTTCATCAGTTAAGATTTAAAAAAATTTTTTTTTCTCTTCTTATATAAGTACCTATTCAATATCTTCCATTTTTACCTTTTGGCCCCAAAAACCTAAATCATTTGACATCTGACCTTTTATAGGAAAAGTCAGATGAAGCCAAGAAGTAAGTGGGTTTAGCCTCCCAGGTAGGTGCTCCAAAAAAGCAAGTTCAGGGCAGGAATCTGTGACCTGCTGCTTCTGCTCTCTGCTGCTTAAATATCTTTGGGCCAGTAGGAGGAAGGCGCCTTTCTGCCTTGGTCTTTCGGTGCACACTACACATACCGTGATGCCGAGAACCACCAAGAGGACAGCTGTGTGTCCCTCAGCAAGAAACGGTAGCTCAGACACCACTCTGCAGGCCCAAAGCTTGTCTGCTGAAGATGTATGTCTGCCCTTGATCAGTCCGCCTGCTCAAAGACAGTCATTATTTAGAAATGATGATAGTTCTGTGAATGTTATGTGTACTGTCTCATTTAATGCACACAACAACCCTATGAGGTGGCTGAATCCTGTTCTTATCCTCATTGCCCAGGAGAAAATTGAGCACCCAAGGGAACAGTGATTCGCCAGAGCATCGTCAGCTGCAGTGGTGAGAGCAGCTTTTGGCCCCAGGCAGACACACCCCAGAGACCGCTCTTAACCCCTCTGCAAACTCATTTGTAAGGACTGCTCAAAATTAGCGCTCTCCATTGAGACGCTTTTCTCTATTTGTAGCTTAGAATAAATGCTTAGCAAATAGGCTTTGGAGTCAGGCAGACCCTATTTTGAATCCCAGATACGTCATATACCAGCTGTGTGTCATTAGGAAAGTTGCTTAGCATTTCTGAGTCTTAGTTTTCCTCAACTGTAAAATGGGGATAATAGGCTGGGTGGCTCACACCTATAATTCCAGCACTTTGGGAGGCAGGGGCAGGAGGATCGCTTGAGGCCAGGAGTTTGAGGCCACTCTGGGCAACATAGCAAGACTCTGTCTCTGAAAAAAAAAAAAAAAAAAACAAACTTTACTGGTCAGGAAGCTGACCCAGGAGGATCTCTTGAGCCCAGGAGTTTGAGGTTGCAGTGAGCTATGATGACGCCACTGCACTCTAGCCTGGGGGACAGAGTGAGACCCTATCTCACGAATTAAATAAATAAATGGAGATGATAACATTTTCCTTGGCATATTCTGAGTGTTGGATATAAGTTTGTAAAGCCTCAGTGTGACGAGTGGCCCATGAAGGATGATACTGGGACTCTGAGGGATCCTGTGTGCCCACCCAGGCCACAACGTGTGTGTTTTAGCACATTAAAGGCCATCTTGCTCTCCTCTGTGACAGGTGGTTAGGGGGTCTCCAGACAGTCCAATTCACCATCAGTCTCACCAGTCTGGGGTATTTCTAGCAAGATCAGAGGGAAGAGGAGGGTTGATGATTGTAAGACTATAAAAATCCCTGAATTTTTGCAGCATGTTACTTTTGGGATCCAGGATCACTGTCACCATTACAGACTCTGTAGGAACCCGTCTTGGGCCTGTAGAAGTCCACAGGAGGGTGTCTCACTGGTTCTGCCGTGTGTGCGTACTTGTCTGGCCTCCTCTCCCTTCCCACTGGTGACGTCTTGGCCTGGCCTTATCTTCTGGGGACTGTCATCATTATAATGGGTGCCATTGACTAAGTGTTTATTAGGTGCCAGTTTCTGAAGAGTCCACGTGTTCCTGGCTCCCAGCCTTTGAGCAAGGTGCTTAGCCTACGTAGGTCTCTGTTTCCTCATCTGCAAACTGGGGATGAGAATATTACCTGTAGGTTGTTATGGGATTAAATGAGTTAATACATCTGAAGCTCTCAGAACAGTGCCTGCCACACTGCAGGGCTTCATATACGTTGTTCCAGCAGCCTGGGACCAAAGACTGGTACCTGAGATTCGGGAGTGGAACCAAGGCCACAGAGCTGTTGACTGTGGAGTAGGGTTCAAACCCAGGCTTGCAGACTAAAGACAGTTTCCTCAACCGTGACCCCAGACTGCCTCCCGGCCACGCCCACCCCCAGCCAGCTCTGTGTCCCATCCTCTGTGCGTGGGGCCATCCTTGCCTAACAAACATTCTCTCCGACTAACATTTCCCTCTTCTATTTAGAATCCTGTCCTTGTCACTGCCAGCATGTAGCTTAAGGTTCTGGAAAATTCACTCCCCGCCTACCCTCGGTCTCCTGTGCTCCGGCCTCATGAGCCTCTCAAATGTGCCTCCCCCAGCCCTTGGTGCTGCGCAAGCCTCTGTGATGCTCTCCGGGTCCTTGCAGTGGCACCTCCTTTCATGACCCACAGTCCTGTCTGTGTGGCCTGGCACCTCCTGGGTGCCCCCAGTCACTGTCCCTAGTAGCCTGTGTCAGAGTTGACGGTCTGTCCCCCTCTCCTCCCGGATGCCTTGGTCCTGGAAGGCAGGGGTGTTCCTCCCTCTCTTAACTCCAGTGCGTGGTGCGTGGTGGGCGAATGAACGAATGAACGGAGGAAAACACTTGCTTTCTGGAAAGGAAGGCAATCTGGCCAGACCAGTTAGGTCTCTTTCCAAAAGCTCTTTGAAGTTATTTCTTAAATGCATGCTAACCGAGCTGCAAGGGACTCCCTCAAGCAGGAAGTGGCTCAGGGAGTTGGGGACCAGGAAACGCCATTTAACTCTTGTACCCAAAAAACTCTCTCAGGCTGGAACAAGAAGCCAGAGGCTGCCGCCCCCCAGTCCTCTGGGGTTAGAGGAATACAGTCCAGAGGGTGTGGCTCCTCCACCGTGGACACACCCTTGGGGCGATTCTTTTGCTTGTACAGAAAGCAAGCGCAGGGCTGGGGACTGTCATGCGTGGCCTGTGTGTGGCTCTGGCTTTCCGGGTTTTCCAGGCTGGGGGACCTGGGCATCTGACCACATCGTAAGTGTAGGAGAGAGGGTGAAGGAAAATTGAAAATTAGTAAGAGTTACACCAAGGGAATTTGGTTTTTTGACTCTAAAGCCAATTTTTAAAAAATGGTCAAGTTTCTTTGGCTTTTTGAATGCTTAATAAATAGTTATATGTTGTATAAGCCTAAATTGTGAAAAATCCGTGACTGTGAAGAGTTAGGGCTCTGGTAACACGCCCCAGCCGGGTCCCAGGCAATGCGCTCCTGGGGGCAGCCCCAGGGACCTCGGCCCACCCATACCCCGGGAGCCGGGGGCTTAGGGGGTTTGAAAAAGAAAAGAAACCCTCTTCAAGATTAAAGATACAAACCTCAGCAGGTGTCAATATATTGTCAAAGGAGACTTTCAGAAGCTTGAAATGAGCTCTAGGACATTGACCTGCTCAGCCTTTCTGGAAAGGCATGGGACTGCAGGGGACCTGCTGAGATGTTCAGGTCACACTGAGCAGTGACCTTTGCCCAGGAAGAGATGAGTCTGTGTCTGCCTGTAATCCTAGCACTCTGGGAGGTGGAGGCAGGAGGATCCTTTGAGCTCAGGAGGTCGAGACCAGCCTGAGCAAGAGCAAGACCCTGTCTCTGCTAAAAATAGAAAAAAATTAGCTGGACAACTAAAAATACATAGAAAAAATTAGCCGGGCATGGTGGCGCATGCCTGTAGTCCCAGCTACTCAGGAGGTTGAGGCAGGAGGATCGCTTGAGCCCAGGAGTTTGAGGTTGCTGTGAGCTAGGCTGACACCAGGGCACTCACTCTAGCCCAGGCAACAGAGCTAGACTGTCTCAAAAAAAAAAAAAAAAAAAAAAAAAAAAAGACCTAAATAAATGGAAAGATATGGTATGTTTATGGATTGAAAGAGTCACAATTGCTAAGATAGCTTTTCTCCTCAAATTGATCTATAGATTCCACACAATCCCAATCAAAATTCCAGGAGGCTTTTCTGTAGAATTTGACAAGGTGAATATAAAACTTTTATAGAATTGTTATTGAATACCCAAAACAACTTTGAAAAAGAAGAATAAAGTTGTACTTTGAGAGGACAAGGTGGGAGGATTGCTTGAGGCCATGAGTTCAAGATCAGCCTGAGCAATACAGTGAGACCCATCTCTACAAAAAATACCAAAAGAATATTAGCTGGGTGTGGGGGGTGCACACCTGTAGTCCCAGCTACTCGGGAGGCTGAGCCAGGAGGATCACTTGAGCCCAGGAGTTTGAGGCTGCCCTGAGCTATGATCACATTGCTGCACTCCAGCCTGGGGGACAGAACAAGATCCAGTCTCGGAAAAAAAAAAAAGTTGGACGGAGAAATTATACTACCTGATTTCAGGGTTTACTATAAATATATAGCAGTTGAGACTATATGTATTGGCAGAGATAGACAAATAGGTCATTGGCATAGAATAGTGACTCCAGAAATAGATCCACTCCTATATAGTCAATTGATTTTCAACAAAGATGCCAAGGTAATTCAATGGGGAAAAGGATAGTCTTTTCAACAAAAGGTGCTGAGACAAATGGAAATCCATGGGAAAAAATGAACCTGAGCCCCTATCTCACACCATGTACAGAAGCTAACTTGAAATGGGTGTTTGCCCTAAATATAAGTGCTAACACTATCAAATTGATAGAAGAAAATACTCGTAGAAAAAGAACCTTTATTAGCTGCCTGTAGTGCCAGCTACTTGGGAGGCTGAGGCAGGAGGATGGTTTGAGCCCAGAAGTTTGAGGCTGTGATGAGCTGTGATCAGGCCAGTACACTCCAGGCTGGGTGACAGAGCAAGACCCTGTCTCAAAAACAAAACAAAACAAAAAAACCCCACAAAATGTACAGTAGCTGTGGAAAAATGTTTGGCAGTTTCTTATCAAGAAATTTCACTTCTAGATATTTATCCAAAACATAGTAAAGTAATAAATACATAATAAATTAGAGATAGTCTTTTGAAATTACTTGTATTTATTACAGAATTATCTAATACAACAAATGTAAAATTAATTTATCTAAGCTACACTTTTTTTTTTTTTGTACTACACATCACACACTTTTCTTTGAGGTCGGGAGGGGAGTCCTTAGCATCCAGGTGAGTTACGGGTGGATGCTCGCTCTCCGGGCTGGCTGTGTAGTTCGCTGCAGGATCTGACCCTGTCTGGGGACTCTCCTCAGAGACAAATGCAGAGCTTCTGGCCCAGCGTTCAGAGAGCAGAGGGACAGCATTCCTGCAAGTGTTGCTGACTCAGGAAGCTTAGATTCTGTAGACCCTGTCACCCCGAATGTGTTGGTCTTAGACGTGCTTAGTGGTTCTGCGGGCTCTGCTCCCCACAGCTGTGGTTGTAGGTTGAAGCATGTGCTTATCACACATTCCTGACGGCTTTACCCTGATAAGGTGTAGCAGTGTTCCCTGGAGGCAGGCAGCTATCGCGGGTTGGCACCCATTGGGTGCTGTGGCCAGAAGGAAGATCTGGAGTCTCAATTCATACTCACACTAGACGCCTGGGTTGAGATCATTGTGTTATTCTTTCACAATCAAAATGAGCAAAGATACTGTAGCCATCGAAGACTCACCCTGCCAGGTCCCCCTGGAGGAGAAACCCTGTGCTGTTACTGATCGGAGAGGAAAAGCATAGAGAAGGCCAATCAGTGCTCTGCGGCTGTGAGCAGGGCCGGCGCTCCTGCAGGGGGTGGAGGGGCCCAGGAAACCAGACACTGCCTCTCACCCGCCTCGGTGTGCCGTGTCCTGCCCGTCTTGCATTTCGGAGAGAAAGGAAGAGGATAAAATAAGTTGGATCCACGTAAATCTCAGGACCCCCATTTCTTCAGACATCATGATGCTGGGGATGCCCAGTCCAGCAGCTTTGAGTTAGGAAGGTGGGAGGTGGAGGGAAGCCAGGAAGGGGGCAGACGTCCAGCAGAACCACAGCAAAGAGGCTTTGGGGGAAGCATGTGCTTTTCCGTTCCAGGAGGGACTACTCTTACTGCCTCCTCTTTTTAATGTCACCTTCTAGTTCATACACTTTGCCTCATTAACCTTCCAAACAGTCCAGGGAGGTAAGAAGGTTTATTCCCATTTTATAGATGAGGAGCCCAGAGTGATGAAGTGGCTTGTCTTTGATCACACAGCCGCCACGTGGGAGGGCTGAGGCCCAAGACAGGCGTCTGGGAACACTGTGGGCCTGCAGGCCTTGTCCGCGCCACCGCGGCGCGTGTCCTGGGCCGGCCCTGCCGTTCTCCTCGGGTGCACGGGGGATGCTGACCCGACAAGCCCGTTGATATCGTGGGAGCTTCCCAAACTACTCCAGTGTGAAAACCTTCCAGAAGGATTCTCCACAGCGCAATGAGGCGAGAAATTTACGGCTTAGCCTGATTAATGGGCCAGGCAGTTAGGAGTTCTTTGCCAAGCTGTGAGCATGATTTAAAGTCACCAAGGCAGGAGGAAAGGCCCCATAACTCACATCCTTAAAGGGCTCTTAGAACAAGAGACACGTTAGATCCTTGCAAACATCTCCGCTCCTCAGGCCAAAAAAGACCAGCGTGTTTCTGGGTATTTTGGTCAAGGAATCTGGATTAATATACATGCCAGAAAAAAAGTAAGAAAAAGATAAAAAGTAAGAAAAAGATTTGCCAGTCATAAATTTCTGGCTGTTATTTCCATTGTTTTCTGACGGACTTGGTATTTATTTAACCACGATCTCACGCGACACGCCCCTCCCCCACCCTGTAAACGCCACCCTCTTCGCCAGTCATTTCTCATCATCTAGAATTGAAATGTTGCCAGAAATGCAGTTTACGGGGCCTTAGAAATGGTGCTATAGGAAACAGACTGAAAAGAGACCTCGAATGGGTGTGGAAGACGTAGTTCGAGTCCTGGCCCTTTAACCATGGGCTGTGTGATTTTAGGAACGTCACTTCATCTCTCTGGGCCTCAGTTTCCTCCTCTGTAGAATAAAGAGTTTGGATAAAGTGTCCTCTTGGGTTTGAAAGTTCTATGAATTCCTTGCAATCGTGACAACCGGAATATTATCACTATCCAGCATCTGGAAGTAATACTCCCTCTGTCAAACCCCCAGAGCATTTTATCTATATGTTAAAAAATGACATTTATCACTTTTTATCTCAAGTTCTAGTAATTCATGAGCATTTCTTTCTTTTTTTTTCCCACTCCCCACGGGGACACTGAGTGCTTTTGGCAGGGTGTCCTTCACCCTTGCCTTCCCAAAACCCCAGCACGGTGTCTGGCACATGCTTGTCACCTAATAAAACTCTGTAGTGTGAATGAAAAGCAAATAAAGGAGTGAAGACGGCCTTGGCTCACTGTTTGTCCTTAGGACGACTTGGTTTAAAGATTTTCTTACAGAACGTACATTCTTTCTGTTTCTTATAATTTATGCATTTCAAAAATGCAGAGTTAAAAATAGATTCAATTTTTGCAAGATACTGTTATTTTAGAAGAATCTTATTAAAATGTGCCCCTACGGAGTCTCTTTTCCGCACCAGACTTTAAATCAAAGCAACATGCTTTCCAAGTTCTCTGGAAGACACTGCTCCACGGAATTTATCTCAGCTGCTCCCTTCGTCCTGCGCCAATAATCCCTCCTCACCGTGGACAGAGGGCACCACTGATGGCGGCTTGGGCCAGTGGGACGCTAGCAAAGGCAGTGCAGGCAGAGGTGTGTGGGGGTCTCCTGGCCTCTTGCGTGCCTGCTGTTTATCATAACAAGGTCGTGGTGAAGAGACCAGAACCCAGACTGCAGCCTAGATCAGCCAAAGCACTGTTGCCCTGCAACACCGTAATAAAATTCAACCGTAAGATCCTGAGTGTTGGAGTTGTTTGTTGTGCAGCGTTATTGTGGCAACAGTTGACCAGTACTACTACCTCTTCTTCTTCTTCTTTTTTTTTCTTAAGAGACAGGGTCTCGCCGTGCTGCCCAGGCTGGAGGGCAGGGACTATTCACAGGCGCCATCCCACCACTGAACAGCACAGGAGTTTTAACCTGCTCCGTTTCTGACCTGGGCCAGTTCACCCCTCCTTAGGCGACCTGGTGGTCCCCCACTCCCAGAAGTCACCATATGGACACCAAACTTAGTGGGGACACCTGACTATAGTGCACTACAGCCCAGAATCCTGGGCTCGAGTGATCCTCCCGCCTCAGCCTCCCACGTAGCCACCGTGCCCGGCTTGACCAGTATTGCTAATTTCATCCTTGTACGTGTTTACTTTCTTCATCGTGTATGTCACTGTGCCTTTTGGGTTAGAGATGGATGCAGCGCTTGGCTTGGACGTCTATTGTTTATGGTGACGGGTCCATCAAGTAGGTAACCGAGTTTGGCATCTCTGATTCTCTAAGGCTGAGTATGTACTTACTTTGTTGTTCTTTACACTTTAAAGTAACCTGGAGCATAACCTCTGGAAACTTATATGATTTACCAGGTTTTAGTTAAAAATTGACAGATATACCATGTGTCACATTTTGTAGAATCGGAAGAGTAGAACCAGGTCGCCCTTCCTTATTAAAACAATGGCTGAAATAAACACTTTTAGGTAGGATTTAAAAATTTTAAATTTAAAGTAGACCTAGAATAAGGGCACTCATTGTTTTTTGTTAATGATGTGAAATTCACATAACATGAAATTAACTGTTTTAAAGAAGGGCATTCATTAGTCTTAATCTACCCTAGTAAGTGGTCAGCTGCTTCTTTCATTTTAAATGTTATGGTAAACCATAATTCAGGTAGCCGGAGTCAGAGGGGCAGGAAAAGGGGAGGAAAAGGAGAAAGAAAACAGCTCCCCAGTGAAGCGTGTGTGGCCGCCCTGTGTAACCAGCGCGGTGGGACGGCTCGTCTAGCGAAGACTGTCCTCTGTGCTGTGGCCGTGCTAATGTCCTCCGCATCCCTAGTTAAAGCAGGAATTGGATAATTTTTAACTGCATATAATCCAGGAACCAGTGAAGGAAATATGGAACTAACAAACAAGGAGGGTTTTTTTTGTTGTGTTTTTTCCATTTTTGCTCTTTTTGCCTTTTTAAGGTGGGAGAGTAGGACGTTGAAAGTCCTTGACCTTGACATAAGTCTAAAACTTCTTACCTCTTTGCTCAGCCTGGAGGCGGTTTCCTACCTTGTAGGATGGTCCCTGACTGGCCTCCCCCAGCACACCGTGCCCTGGGGACCGGGCGTGTGTCTCCCTTCCCTCCCCCGCCTCATCCCTGCAAGTACTTAAGCATGTGTCCAGGGCAGCATCTGGGGACTTCTGGGGGCCCCTGAGACTCTTTCAGGGTTATGCAAGGTCAAAACTATTTTTCATAATAATTCTAAGGCGTTACTAGCTTTTGTCACTGTCATGCGTGTACCATGGGGTTTTCCAGCGGCCACATGAGTGCGTGCGGGAACAGACTGAGCGCAGCAGACACGGGAAGTCAGCTGGCTCCTCTTCAGCCAGACGCTCACGAAGTTTGCAAACAGTTAAAACAATGCCACTCTTGCACATTTTTTTCTTTTGGAAAATAGAGTTATTTTTCATTAAAAAAATGTTACTTATATGAGCATGCAATGGGTTTTGTATTTTAAAATTTCTGTGTTCTAATGTGGTATAAAGATTGCTTGCTATTCCCCACGTTTAAAAAGCACTTTGGAGCCCTCTAAAGGGGTCTTAAGACCAAAAAGCCTGAGGACAGCTGCTCCGCAGCAGCCGTCAGTGATCTCGCCCTTTCCTGCTGCACATCTGCGCTCAGCCTTGTGGAAATAAAAAGAAGATCGCAGGAGGGGCCCCTGCGCTTGGGCCTGCGCTGTGGGGTCGGCGTTCTGTGGTCAACGCCTCCGCAGTGCTGGGCCTCGCAGGCCACCTGCGCCCGACCTCCTGGGCTCTTCAGGCCACTAGCCCGAGTAGCACCCTGAGGCCCTCCGGAGGGGGCATTTGTGCTGAGAGACTGAACAGTCAAAAGGACAGTGGTGAGACAGCTGTAGAAAAATAAGCTCTGACCCCCAACTTCTGCAGTGACCAGGCCAGGAGGCCAAACCGCAGGCTCTGCAGCAGTTGGTCCCAAACAGCCAGGACTTGACGGGCGACTGGCATCTTCCCTAATTCATGCCCCAGCTTCCAATTCAGGACCAACCAGAAAAAGCCAAGGGTTCCCTTTAACCAATCGCAGGGGACACCCTGCTGCCAGCCAGCCGCTTCCGCGTCCCATGGGGGCACACCTGCCACCTTCCCTCGGGTTCACCCTGAAGCTGGCCGGCTCCCCGCTCGCCTTCCAGTCTCTGCCCCAGGCAACCGCGATGGGTGGAGCGGAGTCCCCCAGCCATTCGTGTAACCCCCATAGCTCAGAATGTGTCCTTCTTTGGAAACAGAGTTGTTGCAGATGTAGTGAGTTAAGATGAGGTCATACTGTTACAGAATAAGGCAGACTCTAACCCAAAAATCTAGCGTCCTTGTACAAATGGGAAATTTGGGCACAGAGACACGCACACATGGAAAACCATGTGAAGATGAAGGCAAAGATTGAGGTGATGCTTCTACGAGCCAAGGAACGCCAAAGATGCCCAGCAGCCCCAGACCTGGGAGAGAGGCCCGGGACAGACGCCGGTTCCCTGGAGCCTTTGGGAGGAGCATGCGCAGTTGACCTCAGGCCGCCTCCCGGACCGGGAGAAGCAGATGCTGTTTCAGCTGCTCCGTCCGTGGGCTTTGTTGCTGGAACCCCGGGAAAGGACTCGGGTAAGTGGCGGTGGCTGACTGCCTTGCCGCAGCAAGCTTGTTCTCACTGGGTTCTCCGTCTACACAGCACCCACACTCCCGCTCGGGAAAGCACGGGCCTCCGGGTGGAGTTCCAGGAGCCCAGGCTGCCATCAGCATGCAGAGGGCGAGGCTCACACTTTTGTGCGGGTTGCAGGCGTTGGGTCTGGACATGGCCTGAGGGATCTCCTGGCACAGTCTGACATCCTGGCCTGGCCCTTACCTCCGTAGCGTGTTACCAAAGAGCCCCCCACGAGACGGCGTGGCGGCCTGGGCTCGGGGGTTGTGGGCAAACCACCAAGCAGGCCTCAGCCCCAACCCCAACCCCTGACCCTGGGACCCCATTAGTAGAGGAGCCCTGGAAGTCTGCGCCTTTTTTTTTTTTTTGGGACAGAGCCTTGCTCTGTCTCCCAGGCTGGAGTGCAGTGGCATCGTCACAGCTCACCGCAGCCTCAAACTCCTGGGCTCAAGGGATCCTCCCGCCTCAGCCTCCCAGTGTGGTAGGATTACAGGCGTGAGCCACCACGCCCCGCCAGTCTGCGCTGTTTTATTCCTGTTGTGAACAGTGGTTGGGGTTGGTCCAGAGGTCTTTATTTGGCCTTCTGTCTGCTTGAGGAGCAAGTGCCTCTCTCCCCACCAGCAGGACAGGGCTGCCTGGAAGCGAGTTATTTTGAGACCAGCACAGGCTGTACAGATAACAGTAACAGTATTTTATTGCTGAAGTCGTGTGAGAAATGTTGGGTTGGGGGAGAAGAATAGAGATGAGTTTAAAAATAGAAGGCTGTAATTAGCAAAGCATGGATTTGTTCTAGAAGGCATCAATTACTACGGCAACCACACAGCCCAGATTTTCCAGGGCAGTCTCGTTCCATGGCATCGGATTCTTTTCAGTAAACGTGATCCGTTACATGTTGAAAGGTGATTTAATGTTGTGGAGTTATAGGACATTACACATAAATTAATTCACAAACCCAAACAAACGCTTTGTCATACCGTGTCTCCTTTTTGTTATTAAAATACAGTCTTCTCGGGCTGTGGGCTTTTCCTGCTGGTTAAGAACTATTTATGTAGATAAGAATTCAGGAAGGCGCGGGTCAAAAGTGGGGCTGCTGAAAGAGTGTGAGGGGGGGAGTGTGACTTCAACTTTTTGGGTGGAGTGCTTTACATTTTTCTATTGGTTGTAAACCCAAGGAGCCAGTTTCCAAGTTTTCACCACATTTGGTTGACTGTCCCATGGAACACCGAGAGGCTCTGCAGGGCATGCAACGTGATTACTATTGCGTGTGTGTCGGCTGTGCCCACGGAGGATTCGTGCAAATGCACCAGAGCCCAGGGGCAGAGCTGGGGGCCAGAGAGAGCAGAGCCCTCAGGGTGGGGACCAGAAGTGGTAGGGCCGCCCTCATGGGATAAGAAACTGTATTCTCCGCTTCCTGTCATGGTTCTTAGAGGCTGCAATGGTGTTGGGCCAGTAGGTGGAGGGAAAGAAGCCAGCAGGAGTCTGGGAGTCTAGGACCCTGTGGGCAGTGGGGGCCAAGCGACAGCCATTCACTGCTGGTGGATGGGACATTTTAGGATTGGAAACCTACAATTCGGAAACTTAGATATCTGTTGCTATTTGTAATTTCAATCATGATTCCCCTTAGTTTTTTTCACCTTTAGTTTTATTACATTCTTTTGCAAATAGCAGCCAATTTTAGTTATACTCAGGGAATAGGAAGAAAGGGATTTTTGATCTAGGATTGGAATTTTGATGGGCATAGTGGAAATCAGAGTTTTAAAATAACAACAACAAACAAAACTGCAAGGGGAAGGTGAAACTTGGAGGTAAGAGCCTGGGACCTCGGAGATGACATGAACCGTCCCCCTAACAGCCCCCACCCCCCCTCCTGCAGCATCTCCTTCCATCTCCTTCTAGAGTCCTCCCTTCTTAAACTTTGGAGGGGTTTGCACTTTGGTTTTAAAAGGAAGCTGTTCTGTGTTCTTCACAGTTGTCCGCTTGCTACCCAAGGAGGAAGAATCTCAAAAAACTTGCCTCCAACACTACTTTTTGGCTGCAAAACAGTAAAACAGTTTCTCAAAGTGTGCTCTGTGGCCCACCAGCATCTGGAACTCCTGGAGGCCTATAACTTGTAGAATTCCAGCTTCCTCTTCAGACTGGCTGGATGAGTCCAAATCTTTGGGTCGCAGGACCCGGGGATCTGCATTTTCAACACAAGCCTACTTGATTTTTCAGCCCACCAAAGTTTACAAAATTTAAGCAAGTCAGGCTGAACTCGGAACCCCCCCTATCTCTGCAGTCCCCCCACAGGGAGTATCATTTTCAGCATTCCAAGGCGACATGCCTGAATTCCTTTAGCTTGAGTGGTGGGGGCACGTGGGTGCCTTTAAAAGGCGAACGCCCTGCCAAAAGATAATCACAGGTGGACACGGCCCTCCATGGGACTCAGAAGACGTGTGCTGTTTCCAAAGATAGCAACACCAAACCCGTGCTGATGACTCTGTGCGTCTGTATGTGTGCGTGCCTGCACAGCCTTATATAGAGAGGTGAGGCCCAGGAAGGATCTGGGAAGTACAGCGTGTTCAGCACGCTCTTGAACGTGCATGTTCTCAGAAGTCTGATGTCTTGACAGCTGATATGTAAGGAGGTCACCATGTATCCATGTCTATCTTTGGAGATTGCCCAGTCCAGTCTGGTGCACAGCTGATAAATGCTTATAGCAGGCTGAGCTAGGCAGCTGAGCCAGAGCTTTTTGCAAATGGGAGCAAACATCTGGAATGGTTTCTCATGGCAGTGGGGCTGTCGTTAGTATTACAGATGGCAAAGGATAAACCACAGAACCTCATTTGGTCCTGGCAGAGATTCACCAGTGATGCCATGATAGCTAAGAGGTGAGTCGTGCCCAGCAGCCACTCCCTCCGGCTCAGATGTTGTCTTCTCAGTTGTTGGATTCCCCCATCAAAACAGCAGGCTCTCTCACCTGCTTTACTTCTCAAAGCACTCATAGTCCTCTGGCACAAACACCTGTGCCCATCCCCAGTCCCCTACTGGAACGTGAGCCCCAAGGGAAGGCTCCCAGGCTGTCCTGCTCCTAACGCACTTCCCAGTGCCTGCAATGGTCCTGGCACATGGGAGGAACTCAGAGTGTTTGTTGAGTGAATCAATGACCGATAAGCTTTCTCAGGGGACGAGTTGATGTGACCTTGAAGCTCCTTTTCACCCCCCTCCATGGGACCTGCTCACAGAGCATGGAAGCTAAATTAATTCTCTGAATGAGTCTGAGCAATGCCTGAGTGCCCAGCAAACTTACTTGGGCACAACAGGATGCGGGTTGTACGCTTCTACCCTTGTTTGCAGGTGAATCCCACCTGTGGGGGACCTTCAGCTGTTCTCATGTCCCTCTCGAGGCTTTGCGCTCCCAGACTCCTCCTCGCCCAAGGGCCTCCAATTCTTCAAGGCCAGCTCAAGCCCAGACTCCAGGAAACAGTGTCTTCTGATGACACGGACCCACCCGGACCTCTCCTGCCTCCCAGATCCCAATGGGCTTCAGGCCTGCGCAGCCCAGGGCAGCCCCTGCTGAGGTGGGGGGGTCTGGCCAAGGGGGTCTGGCCAAGTGGGAGGCAGGCCTGCTCGGCAGGGTTTGTGGACATTTGTCTTCTCAGAGAGACACTGGTGCTAGCAGAATAGGAAATTCTGCTGAACGCCATGCCACTTGCTTTTCACTGAACCACATATCTGTTTTCTAGAGTATATAAACGACTTGGTCACGAGCCTTCAAGAGAACTTCTCTCTCTTGTTATCTCCACCCCTCCTATTATTTTCACTTTATATGATCTTACCTTTTTTCTTTGCTCAGTATCAGAAAAGTTGCTGTTTTCCCTCCCTCCCTTCCTCAAAATTTGCTTTTAAAATATTTTTTTTCTTCAAAGGATACAGCCAGAAACAGTTGCACCTCCCCAAAGTCCTTCAGAGTTTTGTTTTAACTACCTGAGAAAATATAAAGCGTTTGTGACAGATTTTTGTGTAACCAGAAGGATGTTAGGACAATGGCCATGTGAACTGTAACCACCCCTTGTCACCCTCTCAGTTCATTGCTCTTGTTTCAAAAGTGATTCTTTTGAAAATAAATACTTTTAGGCAACCTAATTACAATATGATATATAATATTTGGACCAGTTGACCAAGATCAACATTAAATCAAAACCTCAGATTATTTAGGCAAAGAGGAAGCCTAATATATTATGTGTAGATTTCAAAATATTTACATAATAATATTAGAAAACATCAGGGAATAGCAGGGGCTGCTTACAACCCCCCTGTGATAACGCACTATAGGTACCGCTGAAGGTGTCAGAGGGAGCTGATGCTCAGACATCTTTGAGACCTCAGAGGCTTTTCTGAACCCATGTTTGCAGAGGACACTGCTATCTGGTGCTTGGGGAGCCTCAGCCTGATCAGTGGCCTGTGCACCCTCTGCCATGGAGGGTGTCCCTTTGTGCTTTCCTCTCCAGGCCACCAGAGACAGTGGTGCATGCCATGCACTGAGCAACTCCAGGGACACTGTCCTCATTAGAGTCCTTCTAGGTAGATCCATTTTCTGACAGATAGCAGTAACATGTCTTGAGGAAGGGGTACCTTTTTCCAGTTCATGCAGAGGTGCAGCCTGCCTGGGAGGGAAGAGGACATTGTCTGTGATCAACTAACTGGGGTATAATCCCGCAGCTTCTGCTCAATGGTGCCTGCGTGTACTACGTTTGCTAGGGCTGCCGTAACACACGGACTGGGGAACAGCAAAAATTTTATTTTCTCCCAGTTCTGGAGGCTAGCAGTATGAGATCAAGGTGTCAGTGGGGCTGGTTTTTCCCAAGAACTCTCTCCTTGGCTTGCGGACAGCTGTCTTTTCATGGTCTTCTCTGTGTCTGTGTCCTTATCTCCTCTTCTTACAAGAACACCAGTCCTACTGGATTAGGGCCCACCTATATGACCTCATTTATCTCTTTAAAGACCCTATCTCCAAATAGTCACATTGTCAGGAACTGAGGGTTAAGACTTCAACATGTGAATTTTGGGAGGACATAATTCAGCCCATAACAATGTGCCTCAGGCTCCTGATGTCTAACCTGGGGTTATAATGATAGTCTTAAAGGAAATCATGGGAAAGTCCTTTGTAGACTGCAAAGTGCTGTGCAAATATAAAGTGTTGTTACTTCCTGTGTCCTGACAACTTGTGCCGGGATTCCTGATGTGACCACTTAGGTCTGGCACAAATACCACGTTAGAGGCAATAACAGGTGAGGGTGGGGTGGGGCATGAGGTGGTAGTGTGCTCTCCCGGCATTAAGGACCTCACTTTCCTGCTACCCAGCTGTGGGTGCAGATGTACCGACTCATGGACAGTGAGCACCTGCTATGTGCCCTGCCCTGGGATGACCGGAGGGACAGGGAGCAGAGGCCCATACCAAGATGTAAAAGGCCCTCAGGGAGTTGTGGTGCATTGGTGCATTGGCCCTCCAGGTAATTGGAGGTGATGGCTATGATTCCTCAGATGCCTGCCAGCTCCTCCTTCCACATCTTTATTGAGGGTTCAACAAGGTCACATGCTGTTGGGAGACAGTGACTTACTCTCCCTTCCCTGAATAACATCAGGTTGATTCTTATCAGATATCTAAGCAGTGTTACTCCCTGAGCAAGCATGTGGCAGTACTGTAGTGGTGGGGGACCCAAGATGGATTTAATTTCCTTTCGACCATATGCTTCATTTTGAGGATGTAATATTTCTAAAAACTTAATGGAGGAGCTGTTGCTTTCTGAATCTACCCTTTTTTCTAGAAGGATGAGGAAGGAAAGTCTCTTTCTTAGATGATTAATGACCTGTGCCCCTTCTGCAGTATCCATGCTCCCAACCTTGGGCTTTTCTTTGAAATCAGCAAGAGTCTCAGCAGATGAAGAGATATGAGTTAAAAGCATATCCAAATAGAGTAGGTTTTTGCATTTAATAACATTTAATGCTCATGTCACCTTGGGGTTCCTCCTTTACTCTTTGGAGCCATAGAGAGTTGGTGTATTGAGTTGTTATCCTTTGACTTAATGGCTTTCTTGTTGTTTTGCTTTGCTTCCTGAAAGGGGAAACAGAAATAGTTCTGATGAATCCCGTGAGAGGCCTAGTTTTGAATCTTACTCTCTGATGTCATGGCTGCTCAGAGGGATATGGTGAGAAGAGAGCATTGGGATTCCTGGCTCACATCCCTGTGAATGTGGCCACATGTGGCCGTAAGAATTCGGTAGGTTCCTGCAGTCTCTGGGACACAACCCCACAAGGGACAGAAAATCAGCCCTCAGGCTTGGTGAATGCTGAGTTGGAGAAACCAGGTTTTAGAACTTCCTCAGTGATTTGCACAGAGTGGATCCAGTGGCCCCTCTTAGTCTTTCCAGATTCCCTCCTGGGAGGTGATGGGAGCCCCTTTTTCCCTTTGTGTCCCCACTTGCCTCTCCCCAGGAACCCAGTGCTTTACTTCACCTCCTCTCCTATCAGAAACTGAGAGGTTAAGTGATTGCATCTATCTGTTGAATCTGGAGAGGATGATTCTTCACACATTGACTGCCAAAACCCAGAAACTTTTCCCTGGGGGCTACAGTGTTTTATTACGAAGACAGAATAAAAACTTCCAGTGTAATTTGAAGACAAACATAAATAGAAAAACTAAATTTATTGACCTCTATTCATTTAATCGTTTTTAAAATTGACACTATTAATTTTAACAATAAGAACATCAGCGAGATTTTATATATGCTTCATGCGGCCCCAGGGGCAAAACTAGAGTGAGTTAAATACAACTCTCCTGGCAGTTAATGTGTTAATCTCAGAATCAGTAAGGTGGAATTTCAGGCATTTCCAGGGAGAGTTTGAATGGAAGGAGGGGCTCTGACTCACCCCTAGGTGGCCAAAGTAGATTGGTTTGCCTTTATTAAGAAAGATATCATTTACTTCTTGCTGTTGGGTCTGAGACAAATGTCATTCATTTGACATGAATGAATAAAAATTGGGACAATTTTAATGTCTTCTTAGTTCCCTCAAAGAACTGTCTGTGAGGGAGTCCCTTTGGCCCCGTCATAGCAGAGCACCCATTACAGCTGGAGTCCACGCTCTGCCTCTTCCTTCCTGCTGACAGGCTCAGTCTTGTCCTGCAGACTGGAGGTTCGGTTCGGCAGCTGGCGCCTCAGGGACAGGGGACCAAGCGCGGGTGGCTCGGCCGAGCCCGTCCCCTCAGACCTCAAGCGCGGCCCGAGGCTGCCCGCTCAGGCGCGGGTCGCAGGGTGTGCGGGTCAGCAAAGCCCGGCTGGTGCGGCCTCGGCAAGTCTTCCAAAGCCCTGAGAGCCCGCGGGCTCATCTCTAAGGCGGGGCCGGGAGCCCAGCGCAGGGCGGCCGCGGGGCAGGGGACACGCAGGGCAGGGGACACGCAGCGCAGCGCAGCGCAGCGGGCGCGCGCGCGGAATGGCGCGCTCTCCTCCCGTTTTCTCAGAAGGCCGACCCCGGATTCCCCGCTGGGACCTCCGCTCGGCCGTCAGGTTTCCAGGGGGCGACGTGACGAATGGTGAGAAGATGGCGAAGAGCCAGGAGAGCGAAGGCCCCGAAGCCCCACGGAAGCCCGTTAACGCAGCCGCCCCTCCTGGCCCGCAAAGGGCAAGTCCAGGACTCCGCCGGGGTTAGTCCGAGGCGGAAGAGCCCGATCCGGGCCCGTGCCTCGCGACCGCGCATGTCCGCAGAGCCACGTGATCCCACGCCTGTGGCGCCGATTGGTCGGACGCTCCCGGGCTCCGCCCCCAGCAGGCCGGTGGCTCCGGGTGGCGGCGCTGCTGTGCCGCGCAGGCGTTCTCGGGGCGCACGGGGTGGGACTCGGGTCGCTGTCCGGGTCTCTGCTACCCGGTCTCCAGTGCCGGTCACTTGTGCTTGCTGAGTTTCTCTCCACAGGACTCTGTCCCTTGGTCCTCGCAACGTGCAGGGCAGCCTTCCGGCATGGGGCTTTCCAGCGAGCGCTCTGGAGCTCTAGAGTTGCTCCAGGACTGCAAGCCCGCTTCGAGGGTCATGTCCTCGCTGTCCCCGCGTCGCGGTCCTTGAGGACACCTCCCGGGAAAGTCCTTGCAAAGGCCCTTTCCCTCCTTGCAGTATTTGCTCAGCCCCAACTTGCTTTTCACGCCTGACCCCCTGGGGAAGGCCGCTTGGACCTCAGGACAACCCCCTTGCGTCCCTAAGGGGGATCTGCAGTGACACCTCTACGGAGACTCTCATTTGCTGGCTTCATTTCTCTCCCTTCTGGCAGAAGGTGGCAGGCTAATGCCAGCCTCATTCCTGTGTGTGTGACAGGTCACAAATGTGAATTCTGAGTGTTACAGCTGAGCCATGCTCAGGACCTCCAGGAGCCCTGCTGGGGTGACCAGCTGAGCCCCCTCCTTCACATCCTCCTCCAGTTCTGCAGCACCAAGCACGGTGTCACTCCTGGGACCTGCAGAAGCCTGAGCCCTGCCCAGTGGGGCTCCGTTTAGGGGTGTGTGTGTGTGTGTGTGTGTGTGTGTGTTGAGGAGTGAGCCCCTTCAACAATTAGAGTGCATTTATTGGCGAAATTAATTAGCCTAAGAGATGTTATCTCCATTTCACCCAAGAGGATTCTGAGGCCCAAGAGGTTGTGAATGACTGAGGGTAGCACAGCTGGTATGGGGCAGAGTTGGAATTTGAACCCAGGTCATTCTCATCTCAGAGTTCAGGCTCTTCCAGCCCAGCCTTTCCACTCAACCCCAATTAGCACAGTAAGGTCTAGGGGCCAAAGCTAATTACTTTGCCTACAGCAGTCCAGGACTGCTTTTATGGTTTCATTTAAACTGGTCTTTTAGGCAAAGTAGACTTGATAGATGTGGTGGAGAGGAAAAGTGTTTTAAGCATAGGGAACGGCATATGCAAAGACACTACAAAAGCACAAAGCTTATTCCACTGGACTTCTAAACCTAGATCTGTTGCTCCAACTTTCTTCCTGCACTTTACTTTTACATTTCCAGCTACTGCTTGGCATCACCTGGTTGTCCAGTGAGCACCTCAAGCTCAGCATTTCCCAGGCTGAACACTTCCCTTTCCCTGCCACACTGGCCTGTCCTTCTGGGAGGGTTAATGACCTTCCCCCACCCCAATTGTGGGGACTCAGGCTTCAAAGACCAGGTTGTTTCTGAAGCTCCCTCTTATATCCAATTATTTGTTAGATTCTAGCGATTCTCTGCCTTCAGGGCTTTTCATATTTTTTGTTCTTTTCCATTTCCAGCTAACTCTGATGTCTCCCATCCAGTGTGAGCTGTGATTGTTTTTCAGTTTATATTCCCCATGGCTTCTTTTTCCCCCTGGCTTCTTGGGATCTCACCGCTAAAACTCAGCTCAGTATTCAGCCAAAGCCTCAAGGAGACCCCTATGCAGATTTCTGGAGCTCTTTCCTCTTCCTCTCCATGGCCTGCCCTGCAAACTTCAGCTGCTTCAGCACCTTGACCTCTCATCTCCATCGTCTAAGCTCAGAGACGGCTCTGCTCAGCCCAGAAAGGGTCTGGAGGCAGAGAGGCAGCACAGTCACAGGACTCATCTTGCTTTCCTTCTTTCTGAAACCATAGGCATGTCCTGCCTGTTTGCAATGAATGAAAACAAGTTGTCATATATTTTGTCCAATTAATTTTTTTTTACAGCAGGAGGGCTCCTCTGGTACTATTTACTCCATCAGGGCCAGAAGCATAATTTGATGATATCATTCTTTTTGATAATTTTCTTTTACCTTGAAAAGACACTTCTAATGTCTTGTAATTCCCTGCAGTATCAATGAGGCAGGCTCGTTTATTAGGGGTTTGTTCTGTTTCTTCTACCTCCTCTCCTTCCCCATCCTAAGCAGATAGGCCCACTCTTCACAGTTCCTTGTTTCAAGGAGCTGGTTGAAGAGCACCAGGCTTGTGTGAGTCTGAACTTGTTGAAGAGATTTTGCTACAAGGTTTGTGGGGTAAGGGGAGGGCTGCTTTTGAGGTTTGGGGAGGAGAAGGACGAAATACCTCCCAGCAGGGCCCCGAGGTTGGAGAGGTGCCAGAAGGGAATGGTCTGATGAGGTGAGGCTGGTGTTGGGTCATCCCGGAGTATTTTCTGGAGTGCTTAGGGCACCCGCAAGGAGTGAGGAGACAATTTTCAGAATTAAATAAAATGTGCTATATATACACAGTGGAATACTATTAAACCATGAAAAAGAATGAAATCCTGTCATTTGCAGCAACATGGATGAACCTGGAGGGCATCATATTAAGTAAAATAAGCTAGACACAGAAAGACAAATGCCACCTGATCTCACTCATATGTGGAATCTGAAAAAAAAAATGACATCACAGAAGCAGAGAGTAGAACGGAGGCAACCAGAGTCTGGGGAGGGCCGGGGGAGGGGAGGATGGGGAGAGGTTGGTCAACAGGTGCAAAATTAGAATTAGATAGGAGGAATAAGTTCTGTTGTTCTAGTCACAGTAGGTGCCTATGGCTAACAGAAAAATATTGTACATTACAAAATAGCTAGAAGAGAGACTTCAATGTTCTCACCACAAAGAAATGATAAATGTATGAAGATTTATCATTAGGATGGATAGACTAATTACTGTACAACATAGGTACTATCAAAATGTCAAATTATACCCCATTAATATGTATAACATATCAATTTAAAATAATTTTTTTAACTTTCAGAATTAATTTGATATTCAAAAGAAAATCCAAACTTGTAACTATTCAAAAGAAAATCCAAACTTGAAAATCCAAATTTCATTGGATTTCCTGACATTTGTGATTGATTGTATTTTTATTTGAAATACATATGGATGGGCACTACAACCTTTTTAGTGCTCTGGGCTCATGAAGATCTTACTCAGGCCAAGGACTGGGCTGTGTCCCCACCGGAGAGCTGCTCCTGGGCCTCACTTGTCCACAAGGAGAATCACTGAATCGACCTTGTGAAACCCGCCACTAAGTTTTCTTCCCACCTGGCCAACTTCTAAGGTCTTACCTGTTTTAGTTTTAAGTGGTTGAAGTCCTTTGCGGTCCCTAACACTTTCTAATCAACACTGATTTTCCCTCACACACATCAGGGGTTTCCAGCCACTATGGGATCCCTGTATTTCACTGGCTGTTTTCTGATGCAATATAAACATAACTATAGAACCTCTGGTTGCGATCTAAGGGTAACATGGCAGATACTTTACTCTATAGAAGTCCAGACCTCAGTGTGGGAGAAAAGCAACTGGGGAGGAAACTAGACTCCATTTTCCAGTATTTTCCAGTGGGCTGCTGATGGCAGTGAGGGTCCCTGACCCACGAGCCGGGGTCCAGGTGACCCTGCGAAGCAGTGGAGGTGGGAAGAGTGGAGGCTGTAGGGCCAGAGGGAGCTCCACAGAGGGAAGGAGGGAGAGGGGGGGAGAGAGAGAGAGAGAGAAAGAGAGAGAGAGAGAGAGAGAGAGAGAGGGAGAGAGAGAGAGAGAGAGAGAAATTTAGGGCCTTTGCAATGTAAAACACCTTCAAAAATTCCTGCAGAGGAATTCTACATTGTTGTATTCTACATTACTCTTCAAGACTTCTGGGGTTGATTTTCTTCATTTTATTTTGTTTTTGCCTCAACTGTCAAAGGAAGACTTCAGGGTGCCAAAGCTATATTCTGGCAGCCTAAACTTATCAGAATTCAACTGTTAAACACATCTCAATGCATTTTCTTCCCAAAGTGAAGCACAGTTGAGTAGCCTTGGAAGGAAAGCAAATAGCAATTCTGTCCTTCCCGAGGTGTGGTCCAGGCCCCATGCACATAGCAAGGTTGATCCCTGGGCTCCAGTAGGACCTACTGAATCAGACTCTTTGGGGACAGTGTTTGGTAATCCACAGTCTTAATGAGCTCCCAGCAGCTGCAGAAGCACCGTAAAAATTAGAGACCAATTTTCTAGGACAGTACTTTTATTGTGTGGTTTGGGACAAGGAAGGTAGAAGGCATACTGTGACCACATTCAAGGTCAGGAGCTGGTGGTCAACTCCCAGCCACACTGCTTCTCAATTCCCAAGGCCACTGAAGCCTTGCTCAAAAAATTACGAAGCAGAGTCAGCTCCTGAAGAAGAGGAGAGAAGAACTAAAGAGATTTTTATTAAAATATATGTCCAAATGACACTCTGAATACTGCTCTCTGGTGTATTTATCTATTGCCCATACTTTCCCTTTTTCTTTCTTGCCCCTCTCTGTCCATCTCCTGCTACCATTGCCTTCACGACTTTGTCTGTAGCCTGGTTGACCAGAACTCTCCCTTTGGAAACTAAGTGATAACCATGCAAAGAGTATTCGCACAGAGATTGACTCCATTGCCAATGGGAACCCCAGCCACTCGAGGAGAACAGAGTCCCCAGTTTTCTCCCAGGGCCATCCTTGGTGTCCGCACTGGACCTGTCCACCCTGTTTCACACCTCAGCAGGAGGCAGGCAACTGTGCCTTTTCATTTCCTCAAACAGTTGGTAGTGATACAGTGTGTTCTTTTTGTAGACAAATATTTTATCTTTTTTTTTTGATGTAACACATCAATAAAAGAAATTTGTATCGATTTAATCTTGACACCATATCATTGTTATACGTAGAAATTTCAAAGTTGAGGGAGAGAAATACAATATGGGGACCTGTACACTGTGAATCCAAACTTTGCTCGCAGATATTCCAGTTTGCTGGCATTGTGGATTTAGCTCCTTCCCCACCAGTCTCCCTCTGCTCCATCCTCTCCCTAGGAGTGGGGGCACAACCAGGCAACTGGGGTGTGTCAAGGCCTCCAGCTGAGTTTGGCTCTGGTGTGGCCAGGGGCTGTTTCTCCTCTGTCCCTCAGGGGCAGGTGGCAATGTCTGGAGATGTTTCTAGTTGTCATAACTGGGGGGTGCTACTGGCATCTAATAGGTGGAGGCTGCTCAGCATCCTACAGCACACAGGACAGCCCCACCACAATGGATTGCCCAGTGCCCAGTGTCAACAGGGAAGGGACAAAACGTGGGTAATCAGAGTAACTAATGTTTCTTCAGAACTTTTGTCCTTACCATGCAGTTTCATACACAGCACATTAATTTCATTTTGTTCTCACCACAGCATGGGAGGTAAGCAATGGCTCTCATTTTACCATCAGGGAAACTGAGGCTCCATCACACTTAAATGCTCTGCCTGGAGTCGCAGGCTCTGCGAGAGGGCAGGCTGTAAACCCAGGTCCTCAACCCCCAGCCTCACGCTGTCAGGGGTCAGCCTCTGGGTGGGGGATGCTCAGGAAGAAGGTTCTACTTTCAGAGATCCCAGTAGGCCTGTCGCCCTTGGGCTTGGCCTGGGGCCCCAGACCTGACCCCCCCAGAGATCCTGCAGCTTCACTGCTGGGTCAGAGTGCTTGCTCACCGATAGACGCTTAGCCGAGTCCTGCCATGATTCAGCTTCAGGTGAACGTTTTGTACAAAGTGTCTTCTGATCAACAAAAAGGACAGATTGCTGGGATTTCATGGCTGTTTACACATGAAGTTGTGGGACTGTTTGCACATGCTGGCTGATAATTGGCTGTAGGAGGGGCAGAAATTGTCTAAGATTTGCCTTCGTTATTCTTGAGTAGGGAAGGGGTGTGTGTGTGTGTGTGTGTGTGTGTGTGTGTGTGTGTAGTGGGTAGATAACACTTACCTCTACATGCAAATATTGATGCTGTAAAATCTACCCCAGACCGTCTAAGTAGATGTGCGGGGCCGTGGCTTGGGACAGCCCACAGCCCCCCATCTGTGTGGTCCTGAAGGGGTCTGACATGGGCTCTTGGGGAGCTCTCTCCACAGTGGCCGTGCTGTCATTGTCTCTCCTGCAAGGGCCGTGCTCCAGAGCACCGGTGATCTGGTGAGCAGAAGGTCAAGGCTGTGGAGTTTGAATGAGGGGCAGGGAGTGGGAAGGAGGCAAAGTTTCTGTGGCAGAGCCCCAGGGACTCCCGCGGGGTATAGATGGTCACACGGCCGACAGTCTACTTGGATGTTCTGGGTTTGGTGAGAAGACGCAGATGTTACTGTACTGTTTTCTGTACTGAATATTTAGAAATCATTTAATAATCTCCATCATCAGCCAGTCTGCAGGCAGTGAGCCCTGAAAGAGCTCTGGGGTGGAAAGTGCGAGAATGGAGATCTTTGAACCGCGTGGATGGGGGTAGATCATGGGGCAGGTGTGAGGGGCGGAAAGCAGGTAAAAGCTCCCCATCCTGAAATCTATTTCTCCTGATTTGAGAATTATATCCTAGATCTTTGCTAGCCCAAGTGTGCCCCTCGGACGGCATCACTGGGGCTTGCTGGAAATGCAGAAGCCCAGGCCCCTCCCCAGACCTGCTGAGTCAGGGTCTGCTCCGCAGCAAGGCCCCCCCACGGCCGCTGGTCCCATTCACACGCAGTCGCAGTCGGAGAATGGCTGCTCTTGGTGACAGTGTGAGTGTCTAGCTGGACGCGGGGCCCAAGGGAAAAGGACGTCAAATTACCTGCGGTAGCAGTTTCAGGAGGAAGAGCAGGAAGAACGCCCTCTACTCTGTGCCACTTTGTGGAAGAGTTGCAAAGAGTTTCTTTTTGTGGAAAAAAAAAATGCCAAAGATAAACAAAGCTGGACATGATATAAAGTGGTGAGAAGAAATTTTAATCAGTAATAACTACTGCAATAGGGAAAAGAAAGAGTCCAGCGTGGACTGAACTTAGCTTGGATTTGTAGAGGTGACTGGGCGTTTTAAAGCAGCGGTCCTCAACCTTTTTTGGCACCAGGGACTGGTTTCATGGAAGACAATTTTTCCATGGATTGGGGGATGGGGTAGGAAGGCAGGGGTGGGGGGTGGGGGGGATGATTTCAGGATGATTCAAGAGCATTACATTTATTCTGTAGTCCAACCTCTCTGCTAATGATAATCTGTATTTAAGCGAGCAACCTAGATCCCTGCATGTGCAGTTTACAGTAGGGCTCAGGCTCCTATGAGAATCTAATGCCGCTGCCCATCTGACAGCAGGCGGAGCTTATGTGGTAGTGCAAGTGACTGGAGCGGCTGTAAATATAGATGAAGCTTCCCTGGCCCTGGTCACCGCTGCTCACCTCCTGCTGTGTGGCCCGATTCCTATTAATAACGAGCCACAGCCCAGTACCAGTCCAGGGGCTGGGAGCTGGGGACCACAGATTCAAAGGGAGAAGGAGGAAGGCAGCGGGCAGAGTCTGGGCTCAGTAGAGTCAGGTGAGTGAAAAAATGAGAAAAGCAAGAAGGGGAGGTTGGCCCATGTGAAAGCCACCTGGTTTGTTTACTGGGGCTTGTCCAAGTTGGGCTCCTTCCCTTCCTCAGAGACTGGGCGACAGGGCTCCTACCCTCAGGTGTTGGCAGGAACAAACAGTAAATTTTTTTGTCAGGCTTGAGTATTGTCAGGCAGGCACTTTGAGGGAGGCTAGAGCCGTCCTAGGGATGTGGCCTTGAGCTATTAGAAACTGTACTAGTGTTTGTTCAAGTCTGTAGACACAGGCTGAGGCCCAGGACAGAAGGGGCTCTGGGGACGACAGCCTTTGACAGCCTGTCTTCCTATGTGCCCTACAATCCATCCCTGGCCTCCCTAGCCCCTCTTGCATTTCTTTGCCTGCTGATGTAGACCTTTACCCTGGTTCCACTTTTCTCTTCTCTTTCCTTCAAACTATATCATATGGCTTTTTAGAGACTCTGTATCAAAAACAAACAAACAACCCCACCCCCCAACTGCAATGTCTTAATAAGATATGAAGAGTTTACTGACAATGTTGTGGGAGTCGAGAAAGCTTGGGATTGCAAACTCTAGGGCAAAACTGCATAAAAACACGTTCCAGCCTCACTCAAGTTCTTCTCCCAGGACCAAGGGTCTGCCCTCTGTCTCTGCCCTGACTCCTTCCTGAGCAGATCCTGACCTTCTTTCCAAATCACAGCTCTAGAGCAACCACACCTCCCTGTTCGCCCCGTTCCTCACTTCTGAGAAGGCGCCATGATCCTAAATCACAGATCTTCCCCTTGGTTCATCCTACCTGTGAATTGTGTGCAAATGTCACCTGCAGTCTGGGGCTGAGAGTCTGAGCGTTTGAGTCCTGTGACCCAAACCCCGTGTGTTGCCTTCCACGCGTTCTCCCTTTCCAACGTTTCAAGCTTCTCTGGACACGGAGCTTGTTTCCATAATCCACCGTCCCTTATGCACAATCCTAAAGTCCAAAAAGCTCTGAAAACAAAAGGTGTTCTATAACTTCGCAGAGCAAACACGTTTGGTAGAAAAACCTTGACCTGAACTGGGGCTATTTATAGTCTTCATGTATCTCACTTAGTGTGAATATTTATGTTTTGCTATGGAAATGCTAATGCGCTTGACGGCAGGGTGCAGCTGTAGACCTCACTGGGGCTGCTATGAAATATAAGGTCTGCACACCTTATTAGCTTTTAAAACCCAGAACATTCTGAATTACAAAGCACTCCAGTGGTTTCAGATTAGGGATTTTGGACCTGTACAACTTTTATGTCTTTAGCACATGCTGGGCACAGAAACTGTGATTTTTGTCAGCTCCATGAGGGTCCAGACCCTAGAGGCTTGGGACCAATGCTGTGCCCAGTACAACACAGGTCCCCATAGAGATCCACCAAGTGAATGTATCGGGGCTTGTAAACTCCCACGGCTGCCATTCGGATTCACGTGTGTAAATAATGTGCTCACCACTTAAGACAGAGACCCCCAAATGTCCTTTCACCAATTTAGCCGGTGCCCTGAGAGTATTGTCGTTGTTGTTTTCCCAAATATTTTTGCCTGAAGAGTTTTCCTGTCTGAGGATGTTTCATACCTGGGGGGAATTACTTTTCATTCTTTCTGTTGAAATTACTCGCAAATCTTCTCTGGCAGTGTTGCAAACACGCTGACAGCCCCCTAATGATCTGATATGGGATCCTTAGCAGGCGTGGAGGTGTTCGTTCACCAGACAGAGAGGTCCTGCCCTTGCAGATTAAGCCGGCTCTGCAGTAGAAGCTCAGGTGGGCGTCTGTTTGACAGGATCTGCCAGGAGCTGCAGAATGCCTTTCCCCATCTGGGAGAGCAAATCTCAGATATTTTACATATTTGCAGGTATTTTTAAAACCGTTTTTGGTAAGATGCAAACACTACATTTACTATATTTTGAGATTCTCCAATATTTATTGAAAGAAGAGCTGGGGTTCAGGTGTCTTGTACAGCCCCCCAGCTCACTTCCCCAACATCTCTCTGGACCCCCACTCCACTCTGCTTACCGGCCCCACAGACCCTGGTCACTGGTATCCTTCAGGTTTCCTCTGCAGGACCCACTCTTCCTCCTGGAACTTTGGCCAGTATCTTCCTTCTGCTAAACCAAACCTACCACTTCCTTCGAGATTCTGTTCAAAACTCTCTTCTCAGGAACCTTTCCCAAACACCTGACTCCATATGCTGATTTTTCATTATCAGCCGTATACCTAGGGTAAAATGAAGTTTGACAAGCACAACTCTATGGCAATGAACATTTGCATTCGTATAACTTTTCTCTTCTCTTGAATTATTTTCTTAAATGCCCAGGAGCGAGTTTACCAGACCAAAGCATTTGGACATTTTATGGCTGATAGAATCACATTCATTCAAAAAGTATTTGCTGTGCATCTGCAGGGTACCAGGACTGTGCTGGTGGCTGGGGGAGTGACTGTGACCCGGAAAGCAATCTCTCAGCCTTCTTAGAACTTACCTCCAGGAGGGGGAGAAGACACAACCAAATAAGCGAGTGGAGATATAAAACATCAGATGGATGGCAGCTATGCGGAGCAGGGTGGGAGGACTGGAAGTGCTCAGGGTGGGGGGAGGTACAGAGTTGCTTTTTATAAGGGGAGGTCAGGAAAATCCTCAGTGTGGAGGTGATATTTGAGTAGAGACCTGGAAGAGGAAAGTGAGTGAAACCTATTGGTGTATAAGGGAAGAATGACTCTGGCAGAGGAGCAGTTGGTGCAAATGTCCTGTGGCAGAAAACACCTTCTGGACTTCCATTAGGAGTACATTGATACACTTGATGATGTCCCACAAGTCTCTAAGGCTCTGTTCATTAAAAAAAATTCTTTTATCTTTCTGTTATTGACTAAATGTTTGTGACCCACACCCCAAATTCATATATTGAAGCCCTAACCCCCAGTGTGATATTTGGAGGTGGGGCCATTGGGAGGTGATTTGGTTTGGGGGAGGTCAGGAGAATGGAGCCCTCATGATGGGATTGGTGCTCTTATAAGGGGATGAAGGGACCAGAGCTCGTTCTTTCTCTGCAACGTGAGGGTACAGCAAGAAGGCAGCTATCTGTGAATCAGGAGGAGGGTCCCCACTGAGAAATGACCACACTGTCACCCAGATCTCAGACTTCCAGCCTCCAGTACCGTAAGAAATAAATAGCTATCTGAGCCACCTAGTCTATGGTGTTCTGTTACTGCAGCCTGAACTAAGACATTCCCTTCTGTTGTGGAGCCTTACTAATGAGTTTTTCATTATAGTTGTACTTTTCAGCTCCATAATTTTTATATATAATATAATTTTTTATCTCTTTAGTTATAGTCTCTATGTGGTGAGACATAGTTCTTGTACTTTTATATTGTTCTTTTTTCTCTTTTATTGATGTATGATAATTTACATATTTATGGGGTACATGTGAATGTTACATGCATAGAATGTGTAATAATCAAGTCAGGGCATTTGGGGTATCCATCGCCTTGAGTGTTTATCACTCATACATGTTGTTGTCATTTCAAGTCCTCTCTTTTAGTGGCTTTGAAATATACATAGTATTGTTGCTAAGTATAGTCACCCTAGTCAGCTATTGAACTTCAGAATTTATTTCTTCTAACTCTATGTTTGTACCCATAACCACCTCTCCTCATCCCCTCCCCATCACCTACCCTTCCCAGTCTCTGGCATCTGGCGTTCTATTCTCTATTTCCATGAGATCAAGTTTTTTAGCTCCCACATGTGAGTGAGAACATGCAGTATTTGCCTTTCTGTGCCTGGCTTATTTTGGTTAATATAATGACCTCCAATTCCATCCATATTACTGCAAATGACAGGATTTTATTCTTTTTTATGGATGAATAGTATTGCACTGTGTATACAGACCACATTTTCTTTATCCATTTGTCCATTGATGGACTCAGGTTGCTTCCATACCTTTGATGTTATAAATAGTACTGTGATAAACATTTGAGTGCAGGTATTTCTTTGATACGCTGATTTCTTTTCCTTTGGGTAGATACCCAGTAGTGGGATTGCTGGATTGTGTGGTAGCTCTATTTTTAGGTTTTTGAGAAATCTACACTGTTTTCTGTAGTGGTTGTACTAATATATATTACCTCCAACAGTGTATAAGAGTTTCCTTTTCTCTGCATCCTTTTCGGGTCCTTTGCCCACTTTTTAAATGAGATTTTTTTTTTTTTTACTGTTGAGTTGTTTGAGTTCCTCGTATATTCTGGATATTAGTCCTCTGTTGGATGAGTAATTTGGAAATATTAATATTTTCTCCCATTCAAGAGCTTGTCTCTGCACTCTGTTGTTTCATTTATTGTGCAGAAGCTTTTTCGTTTAATATAGTCCCATTTGTCTATTTTTGTTTTTGTTGCCTGTGCTTTTGAGGTCTTAGCTGTAAAATCTTTGCCAAGATCAATATCCTAAAGAGTTTTCCCTATGTTTTCTTCTAGTATTTTTATATTTTGCATCTTACATTTAAGTCTTTAATCCATCTTGTGTTGACTTTTGTATACGGTGAGAGGTAGGGGTCCAGTTTCATTCTTCTGCACATGGTAATCCAGTTTTTCCCAGCACCATTTATTGAAGATGGTGTCTTTTTCCCAAGGTATGTTTTTGGCAGCTTTGTCAAAGATCAGTTGGCTGTAAATATGTGGACTCTGTTCGATTGATATTTGTATCTATTTTTATACCAGTAACTTGCTGTTTTGGTTACTATACCCTTGTAATACGTTTTGAAGTCAGGTTGTGTGATACCTCTAGCTTCATTGTTTTTGCTCAGAAATACTTTGACTATTCAGGCTCTTTTTTGGTTCCATAAGAATTTTAGGATTGTTTTTGCTATTTCTGTGAAAAATGATGCTAGTATTTTGATAAGGATTGCATTGAATCTGTAGATAGCTTTGGGTAGTATGGTCATTTTAATTATATTAATTCTTCTAATCCATGAGCATGGGATGTCTTTCCATTTGTTTGTGTCCTCTTCAATTTCTTTCATCAGTGTTTTGTAGTTTTCCTTTTTTTCAATTTCAGCTTATTATGGGGGTACAAAAATTCAGATTATATATATTTCCCATGCTCCCCCATTCCCCCCGTGTCTGAGCTTCAAGCATGACCATTCCCCAGACAGTGCACATTGCACTCATCATGTAGGTGTACACCCATCCCCTCCCACTACCCCCATCTCCCCGAGTCAGAACTTCAAGAGTGTCCATTCCCCTGTAGCTTTCCTTATAAAGATCTTTCACCTCCGTGGTTAAAAATTTATTCCTAAGTATTTTTTTTGTATCTTTTATAAATGAGATTACCATCTTGATTTCTTTTCAGCTATTTCATTATTGGTGTATAGAAATGCTACTGATTTTTGTATGTTGATTTTTGTATCCTGTACCTTTATTGAATTTATTTTTCAATTCTAAGAGTTTTTTTGTGGAGTCTTTTGGTTTTTCTAGATATAAGACCATGTTGTCTGCAAAGAGGGACAATTTCACTTCCTCTTTTCCAATTTGGATGCCTTTTATTTCTTTTTCTTTCCTGATTGCTCTGGCTAGTACTTCCAGTATTGTTGAATAGGAGTGATAAAAGTGAGCATCCTTGGCCAGGCGCGGTGGCTCACGCCTGTAATCCTAGCACTCTGGGAGGCCGAGGTGGGCAGATCGTTTGAGCTCAGGAGTTCGAGACCAGCCTGAACAAGAGCGAGACCCCATCTCTACTAAAAATAGAAAGAAATTATATGGACAGCTAAAAATATATATATAAAAATTAGCCGGGCATGGTGGCGCATCCCTGTAGTTCCAGCTACTTGGGAGGCTGAGGCAGGAGGATTGCTTGGGCCCAGGAGTTTGAGGTTGCTGTGAGCTAGGCTGATGCCACGGCACTCTAGCCCTGGCAACAGAGTGAGATTCTGTCTCAAAAAAAAAAAAAAAAAGTGAGCATCCTTGTCTTGTTCCACTTCTTAGAGGAAAGACTTTCAACTTTTCCCCATTTAGTATGATGTTAGCTGTAAGTTTGTCATATATAGGCTCTATTATTTTAAGGTATGTTCCTTGTATGCCTAGTTTGTTGAGAGTTTTTTTTTTTTTTTTTAGACAGAGTCTCACTTTGTTGCCTGTGCTAGAGTGCCGTGGCATCAGCCTAGCTCACAGCAACCTCAAACTCCTGGGCTTAAGCAATCCTTTGCCTCAGCCTTCCAAGTAACTGGGACTACAGGCATGTGCCACCATGCCTGGCTAATTTTTTTTCTATATATTTGTAGCTGTCCAGATCATTTCTTTCTATTTTTAGTAGAGACAGGGTCTCACTCTTGCTCAGGCTGGCCAAACACTTTGTTGATGTTTTGAGCTGTCTGCACTGCATTGGTTCCATGACAGAACTCATATTTGAAAATAACAGAAAATTTTGACTTATCCCTGGTTTCACAAAAATTGCTCTAAAAATATCAATTGTCAAACTTAGTACTTAAGAGAATCGGACATTTCTTACTTAATAGCCTAATACTATTTAGCTCCCACATATGAGTGAGAACATATGAGAGTTGTCTTTCTGTGCTTGGCTTATTTCACTTAATGTTCTCTAGTTCCATCCACGTTGTTGCAAATGACAGGATTTCATTCATTTTTATGGCTGAATAATAATTCAATTGTGCATATGTAACCATGTTTTTTTAATTCATTCATCCACTGATGGACACGTAGGTTGATGCCAAATCCTGGCTATTGTTAATAGTGCTGCAACAAACATGACAGTACAGATATCTTTTTGACATAACTGAGTTCCTTTCTTTTGGGTATATACCTAGCAGTGGGATTGATAAGTCATGTGGTAGTTCTATTTTTAGTTTTTTGAGGAGCCTCCATACTATTTTCCATAGTGGCTGCAATAACTTACATTCCACCAAGAGTGTACAAGGTTCTCCTTTCTCCACATCTTCACTAGCATTTGTTATTGCCTGTCTTTTTTTAAATATTATTTTTAATTGAGGCAGAGTCTTGCTCTGTTGCCCAGGCTAGAGTACAGTGGCATCATCATAGCTCACTGCTAGGCTACGCTCAAGTGATCCTTCCGCCTCAGCCTCCTGAGTAACTGGGAATACAGGTACACGCAACCACACCTGGCTAAATTGCCTGTCTTTTTGATAAGAGCCATTTTAACTGGGGTGAGATGGTATCTCAGTCCAGCTTTGATTTGTATTTCTCTGATGACTAATTATATTGAGCATTTTTTCATATACCTGGCCATGGGTATGTCTTCATTTGAGAAATATCTATTCAGATTTTTTGCCTATTTTTAAATCAGTTTATTTGATTTTTTCCTACTGAGTTGTTTGAGCTCCTTTTATATTTTAGTTATTAATCCCTTGTCAGATGGGCAATTTGCAAATAATATTTTCTCCCTTTCTGTGGATTGTCTCTTCACTTTGTAGATTGTTTTGTTTGCTGTGCAGAAGATTTTTAGCATGATATGATCTCATTTGTCCAATTTGCTTTGATTGCCTGTGCTTTTTACTTAAGAAATCATGCCCAGACCCATGTCATGAGGCATTTTCCCAATTTTTTTTTTTTTAGTAGTTTCATAATTTCAGGTGTTAAAGAGTTTAATCCTTTTTTTTTTTTGGAGATAGGGCCTCACTTTGTTGCCTGGGATAGAGTGCAGTGGCCTGATCATAGCTCACTGCAACCTCAAACTCCTGGGCTCAAACAATCCTCCAGCCTCCTGAGTAGCTGGGACTATAGGCATGTGCCACCATGCATGGCTAACTGTTCTATGTTTTGTAGAGATAAGGTCTCTCTATGTTGTTCAGTCTGGTCTTGAACTCCTGGCTTCAAGAAATCCTCCTGTCTTGGCCTCCCAAAGTGCTGGGATTACAAGCATGAGCCACTGTGCCCAGCCCTTTGATTTTATTTTTGTATATGGCTAGAGATAGGGGGCTAGTTGCATTCTTCTGCTTATAAATATCCAGTTTTCACAGCACCATTTATTCAAGAGACTGTGCTTTTCCCAGTATGTTCTTGGTGACTTTGTGGAAAATTAGTTCAGTATAGATGTGTGGGTTTATTTCTGGATTCTCTATTCTGTTCCTCTGGTCTATGGGTCTGTTTTTATGCCAATACCATGGTATTTTGGTTACTATACCTCTGTAGTATAATTTGAAGTCAGATAATGTGATTCCTCCAGTTTTGTTCATTTTGCTCAGAATGACTTTGGCTATTCTGGGTATTTTGTGATTCCATATAAATTTTAGGATTATTTTTTTCTATTTCTGTGAAGAATGCAGAAATAGATGGAGAATTGATGGAGATTGCATTGAATCTGTAGATTGCTTTGGGTAGTTTGGACATTTTAACAATACTGATTCTTTCAATCTTTGAGCATGGAATATCTTTCCATTTCTTGGTGTCCTCTTCAATTTCTTTCATCAATGTTTTATAGTCTTCATTGTAGAGATTTTTTATTTCTTTGGTTAAGTTTATTCCTAGGTATTTTATTTTATTTGTAGCTATTGTAAATGGGGTTACTTTCTTGGTTTCTTTTCTAGAGTGTTCACTGTTGGCAGGTAGAAATGCTACTGATTTTTGTATGTTGATTTTGTATTCTGCAACTTTACTGAACTTGTTTATCAGTTTTGATGGTGTTTTGGTGGAGTCTTTAAGTTTCTCTGAATATGAGATCATATGATTTGCAAACAAGGACAACTTCTTTTCCGATTTGGTTGCCTTTTATTTCTTTCTCTTGTCTGATTGTGTTAGTTAGAAATTCTAGTACTATGTTGAATAACAGTGGTGAATGTCTTGTTCCAGATTTTAGAGGAAAGGATTTCTGTTTTTCCCTATTCAGTAAGATACTAGCTGTGGGTGTGTCATATATGAATTTTATTGTGTTGAGCTATGTTCCCTCTATACCCAGTTTTTTTTGACTGGTTTTATATGAAGAGATGTTGATTTTATTGAATGTTTTTCAACTGAATGCATCAATTGAAATGATCATATGGTTTTTGTTCTTCATTCTGCTGATATGATGTATCACATTGATTTCCTCCCTCCCTTCCTTCCTCCCTCCCTCCCTCCCTCCGTTCCTTCTTGTCTTTCTTTATATAAAAGTGATTTTCTCTGGTAGTGTGTTTTAATTACTTGCTTTTCACTTTTTTTCGTACCTGTTGTAGGTTTTTTGATTTCAGGTTACCAAGAGGCTTGCAAAAAAATCTTATAATCAATTATTTTAAACATATGACAACTTAACTATGCTTACAAAAAAACAAAGAAACAAAGAAGCAATGAGAAAGCTAAAAAAAATAAACTCTACATTTTGTAACTCATCCCCTCCCCTACTTCTTGACTTTTTGTTGTTTCTATTTATATCTTTTTATACTATCTGTCTGTTAAAAATTTGCAGTTATTATTATTTTTTTATTTCAGCTTATTATAGGGGTACAAAAGTTCAGGTTATATATATTGGCCATGCCCTCCCCATCCCCGAGTCAGAGCTTCAAGCATGTCCATTCCCCAGACAGTGTGCATCACACTCATCATGTAGGTGTACACCCATCCCCTCCCCCCACCTCCCACCTCTGTCCAATACCCAATTAGTGTTATTCCCAAATGTGCACTTAGGTGATGATCAGGGAAACCAATTTGCTGGTGAGTACATGTGGTGCTTATTTTTCCATTCTTGGGATACTTCACTTAATGGAATGGGTTCCAACTCTCTCTAGGAGAACAAAAGAGATTCTATATCACCATTATTTCTTATAGCTGAGTAATACTCCATGGTATACATATACCACATTTTACTAATCCACTCATGAATTGATGGGCATTTGGGTTGTTTCCACATCTTTGCAATTGTGAATTTTTTATATGTTTGTCTTTTAGTCTTCCTACTCAGGATATAAGTGTTTACATACCACAATTGCAGCAATAGAGTATTCTGTATATGTGTACTTACTGCTACCAGTGAGTTTTGTTGCTTCAGATGATTTCTTACTGTTTTTTTGACATCCTTTTCTATCTGATTGAAGAACTCCCTTTATCATTTCTTGTAGGGCAAGTCTGGTGTTGACAAAATTTTTCAGCTTTTGTTTGTCTGGGAAAGTCTTTATTTCTTCTTCATGATTGAAAGATATTTTTTCAGGATATTAATATTCTAGGAATAAGTTTTTTTCCTTTAGCATTTTGAATATGTCATGCTACTCTCTCCTGGCCTGTAAGGTTTCCACTGAAGTCTGCTGCCAGATGTACTGGAGCTCCTTTAGGTGTTATTTGCTTCCTTTAGGACCCTTTCTTGATCCATGACCTTTGGGAGATTGATTATTAAATGTCTTGAGGTAGTCTTGTTTGTGTTAAATCTGTTTGGTGTTCTGTGACCCTCTTGTACCTGAATATTGGTACTTTCTCTAGGTTTGAAAAGTTCTCTGTTATTATTTTTTCAAAAAAACTTTCTCCCTCCATCTCTCTCTCTATTTCCCCTTTAAGGCCAATATCTCTCAGATTTGTCATTTTGAGGCTATTTTCTAGATCCTATAGGCATGCTTCATTCTTTTTTATTCTTTTTTTCTCTTCTGACTATGCATTTTCATATCGTCTGTCTTCAAACTCACTAATTCTTTCTTCTGCCTGATCAATTCTGCTGTTGAGAGACTCTGATGCATTTTTCAGTTTGTCAATTGAATTTTTTTTTCTTTTTGAGACAAAGTCTCGCTCTGTTGCCCGGGCTAGAGTGAGTGCCGTGGCGTCAGCCTAGCTCACAGCAACCTCAAAGTCCTGAGCTTAAGCGATCCTACTGCCTCAGCCTCCCAAGTAGCGCCACCATGCCCGGGTAATTTTTTCTATATATATTTTTAGTTGGCCAGATAATTTCTTTCTATTTTTTAGTAGAGACAGGGTCTCACTCTTGCTCAGGCTGGTCTCGAACTCCTGACCTCGAGCGATCCACCTGCCTCGGCCTCCCAGAGTACTAGGATTACAGGCATGAGCCACCACGCCCGGCCTGTCAATTGAATTTTACAGCTCCAGAATTTCTGCTTGATTTTTAAAAATCATTTCAGTCTCTTCGTTAGATTTCTGATAGACTTCTGAATTCCTTAGAACAGCTATTGTGAATTCTGTCTGAAAGTTCTCTGTCCTTCCACTCTCCTGTGGCGGGAATGGTGCCGGGAAGGTGAAGGAGCCAGAGCTAGTACTAAAGCCCAGCTGGTGGGGTGCTGCTATGTGCTGGGGGAGAGCCCTGGAACCTCCCACAGGGATAATCTTGCCTATCTCGTGGGTTGGGATGTGGGTGATGCATAATGTGTGTGTGTGGTGCCAGCCATGGAGCGAGCAATAAACACATTCAATCATTTGTTCCACAAGTATTTATTAAGCAACTGCCTCATACTAAACACTGTTCCAGGCACTTGGAATACGATAGTGAATAAAATATAAAAAGTCCCTCCCCACAAGGGGCTTAGATTCTAACAGGGAGCAAAGAAAATACAAACAAACAAACATATGTCAGGTCAGGGAGTGGATTAGTCTGCTCGGGCTGCTGTAACAAGGTACCACAGAATGAGTGGCTTCAACAACTGGAATTTATTCTCTTATAGTTCTAGAGCCAGAAGTCTGAGGCTGGGGTGTCCCTGAAGTTGGTTCCTTCTGTGACTGTGAGGGGAATCTGCTCCAGGCCTCTCTCCTTGGCTGGCAGATGCCATCTTCCCTCTATGGGTGTGTCTGTGTCCAAATTTCCTCTTCTTATGAGGACAGCGGTCATATTGGATTAGGTCCCACCCTAATGACCTCATTTTGACTTGTTTACCTGTGTAAAGATCCTATTTCGAAATAAGGTCACACTGAGATACTGGGGTTAGGACTCCAACATCTCTTTGGGGGGGTTGCATAATTCACCCCATAACAGGTAGGTATTGGAGAAGAATATGGAGGGCCAGGCATGGGCAGGGCCAGGCACAGGCAGGTTCAAGGTGTCGACAGGGCCACGCCCACTCTCCTAGGTCCCGGTGGCTGCCAGCAGTCCCTGGTGTTCCTTGGCTGCAGCCGCATTGCTCCAATCTCTGCCTCCATCATTTCATGGCCTTTGTCCCTCTTTGTGTCAGTGTCATCACGTGGCATTCTTCTCTCTCTATGTCCACGACTCTGTGTCTCTTCTCACAAGGATACTAGTTATGTTGGATTTGAGCCCACCCTATTCCAGTATGATATCATCCTAACTTACGTCTTATAAACACCTTATTTCCATATAAGGTCATATTCACAGCTACCAGGGGTTTGGACCTCGCCGCATCTTTTTGGAGGGACCTGGATGACTCACTCTTACTCTGCGTGAGGGGGGAACCGCAGACAGCAGACAGGCCTGAGTGTCTCTGGAACACCCTGGCCAGTGCGCTCCGGAGGCAGAAGTTTCTGTGCGGCACAGAGCAGTTGGATCTTTTGAGAGACATACCCCTGCCTGCTTGCAGAGAAGCTTGGCTGCGGCGTAGGGAGGCAAATGGATAAGCAACAGGACAGTTACAGATGAAAGGGAGAAGGCCTCATCAAAGGAGTAGAGAAATAAGTATTTGCTGGCACGAGGAAGGAAATGAAGACTGAATCTACTGTTTTGGTTTTTTTTTTTAACTCTGAACTCCCTGGTAATAAAAGCAAAAAGGGGAAATTTGTTTAGTTCCATAAATTAATGACTTTTTAGTTGGTATAATGACCAAGGTCTTCAGCTACAGTTTGGTCAAGTCGTAGAGACCTTCCCAGGGGTTGCCTGCCCTGACTGTCTCAGCCGGGCTTGGGGGGCAGCGCCGGGCAGAGGGTGCGGTGAGGCCCAGTGCTGTCCTCTGTGTGAGCTCGAAGCCTTGTGGTAAGTCGTGGCTTTCTTCATGGGGAGTTGAAACAACATGCTTCCTAATGATGTCATCGGACACAGGGCTTGTGTTTTGAAGTCCCAGAGGGAAGGACGGCTGATGGAATCAGTTGGGAGAGTCTCTTAGATGTCAGGAATTTCAGAGAGATTTTGGCCTGTGTTGAACTGACCTCAGATCCCCGTTAGACTGACCACAGCCATCCCTTATGTCACTTCTCCATTCCGTGTCATCTCTGGTCCTCCTGCCTCTTCTTTCCCTCCTGAGTCCTGGCGAGGGTCTCCTGTGGACATCACTTCCTATCATGTCCTGGCCGTGAACCCAAAGAAGCTGTTGGTGCCCCTTTCTGGATGTCAGCACCAGCCTACGTCGGGCTCCCAACCTCCTTTGCTCTCAGAAATCTTCTCAAAGCTGAGCATTAGAATGTCAGTCCTCCATGCAAAGATTGCTAAAGTGCATACTCTGCCTCCCAGCCTCAGAGGGTAAGTGGAGTCACACAGCCCTGCATCCTAACCCTGGTCCTACTTAACCTCTGCAAGCCCGGGTGCTCGTGCAGCTTTGCTCCGCTCTGCCCTTGCTGACACTGCAGTTCCACTCGGTGCAGGGAGCCATCTCCTTTCACTCTGAGGTTTCTAGGGAGTGTATCGCTATGCACAATCCACAGCAGCATAGTGTTGCTGGGATTTGGGGGTCTGGGGAAATCCAGATTGAATCCATGATGAAACAGCCAGCCCTTGGGTTTCTCAGACACATGCCATCTGTGCCACCCCTGCAGAGATAGAAGGTCCTTCTCTCCCGGAAGGAAACTCCCTTGGAAATCAGAAGGTTGCTCTTATTCAGGAAGATTGTCAGTCTTTTTAAACCTAACATGCATTCTCTTTTTATTTTAGGGGCCAAATTAGCCAATGTGAGAGCGGCTTTAGGGAAGATATGATAACTTCCAATCATGCCCCAAATATTTGTCTCAGGGGTGGGAATGAGCAGCCAAAGTTGCTAATGAAATAATTGGAAGTGGCTGCTTGAAGTCCCCTTGGTCTTAATAAATGCTGACATTTTTAACTTGCGGGGTGGTGCAGGTGGAACAGGCATTTTGAAAGACTCACCAGAAACAATGTTTCTAATCCGGATATTTTATAGGTAAATTGTTGCCATTCAGGCATTCAAGGCTTCCAGAAATTTCTGTCAGGTAATGGACACTGAATGGGTGGAAATCTTGGTCTCAGACATCTGAGGGGTCCAAACATACACCTGAGGACACCCCAGGTTGCTGTGGACGGGTGCTAGGTCAGACTGTGGAACGCAATCCTGGCGCCCTGGCTTGTTAGCTGTGAGACCTGGGGCAGGTTCCTGGAACTGAGCCTCACTTTCTCATCTCTAAAATGGGGATAACTAAACCTGGCTCATCACGCATTCTGGGGCATCTCATGAATCGACGTGTGCAAAGCACTTAGCACAGTGCCGGCCGTTTGGAGGCGTACTAGCTGCTATCTCACTCTACGCATCAGGCTCATAAATGGAACTTTCTGTGTTAATCCGGCCACGAGGCCAGCCTGCCTCCGCTTCCTCTGAACTGCTTTCCTTGAAGGAGGGGTGAGAAAGGGAGTTTGCCTGCTCCCCACAGGGTAGACTGCCGATATCGAAGTCTGGTCTGGCTGGAAGTTCAGGGTATGGGATTGGCTTTCACATCCAGGAGCCACTGGGGATGTGATTTCATTTCAGGGTCAGGAAAAAATGGAGCTGCCTCTGAATTTGGAGGAAGGTGGCAGGCTTTGCTCTCTGTGCCGTGTGGCACTGCAGTCGGGGGTGCAGCACCAGGGAGAACAAGGGATGGTTTGAGTTGGTTCCAGCTGGGCAACCAGGGAAGACAGATGGGTTGTGGAAGGTGGGCCTGGATGTGAGACAGGAGCCACTGGGTCCCTCTCCTGTCCCTTCTCTAGGGTTCTCTGCCTTGGTTCTCTGGGTGCAATTCCAGAGGGCAATTCGGGATTTTCTAGTGCAGTAAGTTGGAGGGTAATGGATGGTAGCATTTGCTGACTGTAGCTGTTGGGTGCTCTCACAGTCCAGGCTCCCAGCTAAGCTTTGACTTGCTGTCTCTCATCCGTCCCCCCAGTGCCACTCAGACACAGGGACAGCTTGGGAGATTTTCTGCTGCAGATGTCGGGCCTCAGGGAGGTTGGGTGACTTGCCCAAAGACAGCCAGAGATAAGAGGCAGAGCCTGGCAGACCTACCTCCTCCTGGGCCCAGAATGGGCACCTGTGACCACGGTGCTGCCTCTCTCCTTCAGGGCCCTCTCCCTCTCACGGCTCCCTGTGGGGGCCTCTGAGTTCGGAGCGGACACCAGCACACACAGTGTACTGCCCTCCATGAGCCCTGCCCCCAGATGAGCCCTGGTCCTGCCCTGGGTGAGCCCTAGTAGTGACCCGGGTGACCCTGGTCCTGCCCCAGGTGAAGCTTTGCACTGCCCCTTGCCTGCCCCTGGGGAACGTCTGGAAGCCCTTGTTGTCCCACAGCCATTTAAGCAGGACGAGCCGGTCCAGGTGGAACCTGCCCTGACGCCAGTGTCTGAGGTCACAAAGTCTGGACGCTTTTGGTCTCCCTCGCCACGGAGCCAATCTCCTGCCCTCCTTCCTCCCCAGGAATGAGTGACCCATGTCCTTCCTCCAGAAGGACCCGCATCCAGCCTTCTCCCTGCAGGGACCCCCTGATGTCTGCGGCTGAGAAGGGGTGGCTGCCCCCCCCAGAGCCCCCCTACGCCTGCGCTCTGGCTTCTCGCAGGCTGACGGAGGCCCCCAGGGGTTGTAGCCAGAAGAGAGGTCAAAACAAACCTCAAAGCTGTATATTTTTTCTTTCTCTACAATATGCGTGGGAAAGCATAGCTAAACACGGAAGCATGCGGGAAGAACAAATATCACTCATGTGCTTGTTTCTGCCTTTCCACGGTGCACTTCTGAGCACGACTGACCTTTCCGGCCATCTCAGCGTCTCCCTCGGAAGGAAGGCGGCGTGCAGAGTCAGTGCCTTTTATTTGCCTAATGGTGAAGCCTGCCAAGTGCTCTAGCGGCGGTTTATGTTTGGATTCTGTTCCAAGCTGTGCAAGACATCCCATTTGGTGGATAGTGCCAAGTACCTGAGGCCCTGGTCCCCCTTCCCTTCCCTCCCGCCCTCTCCTGGATCCATGGAGGACACTGGCCAGGGATGTGCTTTTCCCTTGTGGCCATTTGGAATTCCGACGTGGGTCCCAGTCCCCTCCCCTGTCCCCAGTTCCCCTGATTTGCTGACAGTGGCCTGTACGGTGGGAAGACACCCCTGCCCTGGAGCCCACTAACCTGGGGTTGACCCCAGCATGGCCTCTAACTAACCAGGTGACCTCGGGCAAGTCACTTTACCCTCTGGAGCGTCCCTTTCCTTACCAGACAGTGGGGAAAGAACAGCTGCCGCCTCCTGTGTTGTTGTGAGGCTGAAACGCCATGATGTGTGTGTGTTCATTCATGCATTCATTCATTCATTCACCGCGGGACATCAAGGACAGCACCTGCTGCATCAGAAACCACACAGGTGAGCTGTTCCCATGCACGCCACGCAGCAGGGAGGGATGGCTTCTGGAGGGAGCCTGGACACAGACTGAGTGGCTCCTGTTCAGACTGGGGGCTCAGGACCCGAATCTCCTGGGATCAGGGACAGCATGGCTGGCTCAGGACCCAGCGGCGGGCAGTCCATCGCTGCCTTCCTTAGAATCTGTGGTTGGGTTTCCCGATTTCCCTTTCATTGCTGATTTGACACCTGGGCTAGGGCTTTGTGCTGCTGTGACAAATTACCACAGACTTAAAACAACAGAAACAATAGGAATTTATTCTCCCACAGTTCTGGAGGACAGAGGTCCAAAGTCAAGGTGTCAGCAAGAAGAATCTGTTCCTTCTCTTCCAGCTCTGCAAGCGCGTGGTGTCCTTGGCTTGTGGCCGCAGCGCTCCAGTCTCTGCCTCCGCCTTCGCACAACCCTCGTTCCTCTGTCCTTCTGCCTCTGTTCTTACAAGGACACCAGTCACTGGATTTAGGATCCTCACTAAATCCAGCATGATCTCATCTCAGGGCCCTTAATTACATCTGCAAAGACCCTGCTTCCAAACAAGGTTACATTCTGAGGTTCTGGGTAGACATGACATTTTGGGGGCACTATTTGACCTCCTGCAGGCATTGCCATCAGGGTTGGTGTGGGGTGGCCTGAGAGCCATGCACAGTGGCCTGGAAGCTCCTTCCTGTGGGCCCGGGGACAGGCCCTGTGGCAGGGGAGGTCCCCTAACCTTTGGTGACATAGCCACTGACGCTGACTGGGCTGGACGCCTTCCTGTAGCAAGCAGGGGAGCTCTGGAGTTCGCTCTTGCTTGCCTCTGCCGCTTCCCGACTTTTCTTTCAGCCCTATTTTCTGAAATCTTTTTTCCGATCATCTCGAATAGCCTACAGTTGAACCTAAGCCATGGTCTGGATGCTGTAGTTATTGAGAGGGTAAAAGTTTTTCGCATGTTAAAACAGACACTTGTTTAAAACTATTTTTACTGTGAAAAGATCATAGAGATAACTGGAATAGGTAAATGCATGCAATTGGTGGTGGGCTGCAAACATGCTCAAACCGAGGCCTTTCTGTCTGTCCCCTCTCAACTCGGTTATCCATTTCCACTCCCCTCTTGGGCCCCGTCGGGATTTCATCCCGCCTGCTTTACCGCAGGCAGCGACTTCCGGGCTCTTGGCAGCCCCCAGGGACCAGGCTCTGGCAATCACAGCCAATGCTGCCTTCCTTCTGGGCAGCAGTGCTTTGTTTATATGCCCTTGGGGCTTGTGCAGCACTGCAGTGCTTAGAGGCACAATTTGTCACCTGCAGGCTTATGGCTTTGTGTGCAGAGTTAGTTGCAGGGGAGTGAGTGTCTAGTTTGGCCTGGGCCTGCTGGGTGAAGGCTCAGCCCAGGTATTGGTTCAGCTTCAATTGCTGGCAGTGTGGGTGAGGGGGCGGGTGGGCAGTGGGTTCCCACCTACTTTGGCCCCAGCTTTTCGAGGTGTGCATGAGCCCATGGAGACCCTTTGTTTGGATTCCACTTGACACCGGCGACCTCAGTGGCACTGTGTCCAAGGGCCGTGTGTGTAGCTGTCTCCTGCATTTCTCATCGGGCTTCTCACTTCAGGGCTTGTTAAGGCACATTAGCAGGTGGTCGTTTTTTCTTGCTGAGGCTCGTGGGGTTTACAGGGCAGCACCTTGTGGCTTCAGTGCTGGTACATTCTCAGAGACGACACGAATAGAAATCTCGACTGCCATGTTTGCATCAGGGAGCTGCTATAACGCTCTAATTGGGATGCTATGAATATGAGGAGGTTCTGTCTTTCTTGTTGCTGCTTTTTGTGGGAGAAGCGATGTGTGAAGTGCAGAGAAGGAAGCAGAGAAAGGCCAAGGCAGATGTTGCCCAGATAGGCACAGGAGAGGGAGGTAACAATGTCAGAACTGGGCTGAGGGAGTTAAACCTTCTGACCTGCCCTTTCCAAGCCCAGCATCCTTTGGAAGTGGAAGAGAAATTGCAGTGAGGTTTCACGTGGCAGATGGCGTTTTCCAAAGCTGACCACAGGGCTGTTTGCCATAGCCCATGGTCTCTGCAGAGGGAACTTGCCACTCCCCCACGGTGGAGTCCCTGCCTCTTTGGATCTGACCCCTTGGGACATCAGAACATGGTGGAAAGTGATGCCATTCCTGGTGTTGCCCTTAACAGAGCAGCTTCGGCTTCTTGTCCTTTGGAAGCTGCTTCCTGCAAGAAGCGGGACCCCTGAGGCTTCCCGGCTGTGACGAGCCTGAGTCTCGTGGAGTCTGGGGTGTGGACACAGAGAGCCATCCAGGGAAACCGAGGCTCCCAGCTGATGGCCCTCAGATCTGAGACACACCATCCTGGCACGCCCTCCCCAGATTCCCGACCCACAAAATCGTGAGCAAAATAAACAATCATTTGAAGCCTCTAAGTTTGGGGTGGCTTCCTATGCAGCAACACATGGCTAGAACATTTAGTCAAGACAAGCCCAGGCTCTTAGGTGGGGGAGGGATGAGGCTATAAGAAAAACTGCCAGATAACCTGGTGGATAAAGATCTCAGTGGCTCTCCCAGGTAAAGGTGGAGTGGAGCATCCGACAGGGACCTGCCAGGGCACACGCTCCCTGGGCAGCCTGGCCGAGGCCCCGGATCTCCATTGCTCTGGGTGTGAGTGGGGAGTGAGCAAGAGCAGCTCTCCGTCCACACCACTCAGTGAGTTCACACCGAGTGCACCAGCCGGGCACGCTGGGATGGGCACAGCCAAGCAGATGCAACCCGGGCCCTCAGCAACTACAGACTAGTGGCTGGTCCCTGTGCATCCTTGGGAGGGGTAGGCAGGCTTCCAGGGGTCACTCAGGTGGGGATCGCAGCCCGGACCACTGCTGCCCCACCAAGAGCTTTGTCACCTGGTCCCGGTACTGGGCACCTCCCTGGAGGCTCCGCTGGGAATTGTTAGCAAGAAGAAAACTTGTGACCATCAAGGTGTCCCAACTCTGTCATGAGGTCCCCAGTGCCCAGATGATGAAGAGTCTCCTCATAGCAGAGACCTTCTGCTAAGCACTGACCCGGGACACAAGTGTCCGCACACTCGGCACTTGTTCCTAAGGATCTTCTCTCCTAGTTTACTGACACCAATCATCCACCTGTGCTTCTTCTAAGACCCTGACCAGCCTGTCCAATCGATAGCCGCTGCCCATCTTGTGGTCGAGCCATCTCTCCCTTTAGGCAACGTGGACAATGAGAGAACTCTTTTTTTTTTTTTTTTAATTTGTACAAATTTATGGGATCCATGTGTAATTTTGTTACATGCATAGATTGTGTAGCGGTCAGGTCTGGGCCGTTAGGGTATCCATCACCTGAGTAGTGAACTGTATCCGTCAACTAAGTTCTCATCACCCGCCCCTCCCACCTTCTCACCCTGCTGAGTCTCCGTTGCTTTTCACTCCTCCCTCTACAGGGAGAACTCTTGAAGTTGAGTCTACAAAAAGTATCTACCTCCCATTGTCCTTCAGAATCATCTCTGGTTTGTTCTGGCAAATGTTTAACAACAGGCTCTCCGGGGAAACAGAAGTACTAGTTTGCAGTTCTTGCCAATTTCTGTGGTGTAAATATTCCCACTGTGACCAATTCCAGGCTACCAGCTTGATGTCCCTGGCTGTGGAGCTGGGAAGAGAAGTGCAGCAGCACTCCATTCTAGAGTGTTCCACCACACAGGTACAATCGACACCAGTGACCTCGAGAACACAGATAATAGTAAAACAATTAGAAAGGGATGAGTTTTGGATTTTTTTTAAACCTTTGTTTTTAATATGGTCAATTAAAAGTTTATATAATTTTGTTTTTAATAATAGCTGTGTTTAACAGCCAGCCTGCAAAATTCCTGGAAGTTTAGCAGTTGGCTCTTGTGAACTGGTCCAACTCCGCAGTCTTCCACCGCTGGCTGCGGCTGGCAGTTGTATTTGTAAATCAGGCTCCAAATTTTTTTTTTCTCCCCAGATAATCCATCATAGGGGACTTCCTAGGAGGCCTTTAGAGTGGATTGAGGAAAGGGTAGCAGTGGAGTGGGAGTTAGCATGCTAGAAGCTTGGAGCCCCCAACCCCTCCAGCTTATGCAACTTACTGTGGTCTTCAGACCTGCTCAACCCTGGCCCGTAGGCACCATCTCCACCAGCTGATGCAATGACGCTGCGGTGCCCTACCTGATGGCCGGCTTGTGGAGAGACCTGGCAGACCTCTCCCTGCTGGGAGGTCACCTGGTACCCCATCAACCTGTTTCCTCCAGTCACTGGCCAGCGTTGGGGCCCTGCTGGCCTTGGCTCCTTGGCTAATGTTCTGCTGCCCCCTCCTGGCTCAAGCCTGTTGATCTGTCACCATGTATCCAATGACAGTGCTGGTGTTGATTTCTTCCTCTCAACACAAAAGGACCTATACATTGTGTCATCTCAGAGTGTTTAACATGTAACCAACAGTGTAACTTTCAAATTGATGTTACAATTGTGTCATTGTAATTGTAGATTGCAATGTAATGTTGGACTAAGTATTTTAATCTCTAAGCCTCTGTTTCCTCAGCTAGAAAATGGGACTAATATTACTGATCTTGTAGGACTATGAGGATTAAATAAGACAGTTCATATGGAATGCCCTGCACCTATATATACATGTGCTGTTAAATGGGGACTGCTATTGTTCGGGTGACTGTGCCATGATACAGCCACAGTCCACAAAGGAAAGGCATCTTCTGTTCACTTTGAGTCTATAAAAGTAGAAAAACAGTGGTTTTTGAGGCTGGCCTGGTGGGAAAGAAGTTGGAAATGAGACCTGAAATGTCTTGACTGTGGCCTGTAGCAAGGCTGCACTGTCTTCAGTTTACCCAGCTGAGGTGGGGACAGCAATGGTTTGAGGGGCTGATCTGCTCTCTCTCCCCCCCCCTTTTTTTTTTTGTCTTTGAGATTTCTTTGATGCTGGAACACAGGAAGGCAGAGCCTGGTCTGCTCAAAGCCTCTTTTGGGGGTGGAAGTTAGCCCTCAGTTCTTCCCTCTAGAGAAGATTTCAGGATTGTGAGAGAGCAGAACCATGAAGCTGTGATTTAGGAAAATTGTAACCCAAGCAACTGCTGGGAAGACCCAAAATAAAATATTTATTTTTAAAGAAAGAAAGATCATCCTATATGAGCAAACCTGTAAAAGGATGTGTGCATTTGCATTGGCTAAACACAACAGAAAGTGAAATTCATGCAAACACTAGCAGTGGGAGGTGCTGGCTGTTCAGAGTTCCTCTACTGTGCTCTCTGAATCCTGCTGGGTGGGACACCTGTCCCTCATGATGGGCCCTGCCCAAGTGGTGAGTGTGGAGGCTCTTGCCTTTCTGTGGGCGCTCTGCTGATTTAGGGGGTTGAATTGCCTTCTACTGGCTTTAAGTACCTGCATCACAGTCACAAGCAATGATTAGAGAAGAGGACTTTTAAAATAATGCAAACTAATAAATTTCACAGAAATCATCCATAAGAGCATGCCATGATATAAGCAGTGTGGTGTGTTTTGTCAAAATGTCAGATAATTTGGTAGAATAAACAGTAGTGCTATAGATGGAAGGCAGCACCAGATTATTCCCAGCTGACAAAAAGATTTTCAAAACATAATATAGCTTTGAAAGCAATTATATGAGTTTCTGTGGCTGCTGTAGTCACCTGAATGGCAAACTCTGAATATTCCATCCACCCACCTATTCACCCATCCACCTGTCTACCCATCCACCCATCCACCCCGCACTCAGCCCCCCATTCACTCATCCATTCATTCATCCATCCATCCATCCATCCATCCATCCATCCATCCATCCACTCATCTATCCACTCATCCACTCATCCATTCACTTATACATGCATGCACTTATCCATGCATACATCCGTCTATCCATCCATCTATCCACTCATCCATCCACTCACCTATCCACTCATCCACCCATCCACCCATCTACCCATTCACCTCCAACTCAGCACCCCCATCCCACTCATCCATCCATCTGTTCACTCATCTATCCACCCATCCACTCATCCATCCACTTATCCATGCATCCATGTATCCATCCATTCCTCCATCCATCCATCTATCCACTCATCCATCTATTCATCCATCCACCCACCTATCCACCGATCCACCCATCTACCCATCTACCCAGCCACACCCGACTCAGCACCCCCATCCACTCATCCATCCTTCCATCCATCCATCCATCCATTCACTCATCCGTCTATCCATCCATCCATCCATCCATCCATCCATCCATCCATCCATCCACTCATCCATCCACTTATCCATGCATCCATCTATCCATCCATCCATACATACACTCATCCATCCACTTATCCATGCATGCATCCATCCATCCAACCATCCATCCACCCACCCACCCATTCATCCAACAAATAAGTATTGAGCACCAACTAAATGCCAAGCATTACAAAAAGTGCTGGGGACAAAGATGAGTGAGGCTGTCTTTGACTGTTGAGGAGCTTATTGTCTACTGGGGAAGACAGACAGGAGGAGTTAACACAGCATAGTGTTAGTGTTAGTTTACAGATCTCTGAAGACCTAGATTCAGAAGCCTAATGGTGCCAGGGAGAGTTAGGGAGGATGTCTGAGCTCCTTGGATGGCTCTGGATTCACATTCCAGCAAGAAAGAGCAATATTTTCAAAGTCTAGGTGGCCTGAAAGGATGTGTCCTGTCCAGGGAATGTAGACATTTGATAAGAAGGGCTAGCTGGTATGTGTGGGGAAATATTTGTCTCGAGCAGGGCCCAGGATCCAGAACCTGCTGACCCTTAGAGACACAGCCGAGGTGTGTGGACATAATCCAGCAATTTTTCACCTCTGCTCCAAGGACAGGGGCTCTGGGGCACTTGGCTTGGAAGGGCAGGGCTCTGAGCCTCCACCCCTGCTGCAACTGAGCAATCCACTTTGTCTGCCTTAAATACTGAGCTTCTGCTTAAGCTTCCTTCAGAGCAGTCTCTGCAGCTTGGTTTGAAACCACCAGAGCGGAGGAAGGGACGCCAATGCAGTTTTGACCAGGGAGTTACTGTAGCCCGTCCCTCTGGGGCAATGTGGAGGGTTGCTGCAGGGGAGTCGGCAAGAGGCAGAGATGGGGACTCCTCCCTGGATGCAGCTCTGCAGGGCAGTGTAGGGCCTGATGGGTGGCAAGAGGGACAGATGCCCCGGGGCTGGGGGTCGCAGAGGACAGTTAGTAATTCTACCAAGGGCAACAGTGATACTCAGGGGTGGGGGTGGTCACATTAGGAAAAGGGGAATGGAATGGGGATGGTGTTCCAGGGTTTGTGTCCCCAACCATCAGCTTCTGGGAAATAATGTAACCTAGGTGAATTTCTACACAACTTATTTTGTTCATGTGACAGTGTGAGGTGACTCACAGGTCATTTTTAAACCTGGCTTCCTTCATGCCTCCCTAGCGAGGGGAGGCTGGCTCTGTCACCAGTGCGAGGTCCCCCGGGTGAGAAGTCAGAGTCAAGGTGCGAGTGTCCAGCAAGGCCAGCCCAAGCCAAGTGGAAAACGCTCACAGAATGTTCCTTCAGTTCAACGTTGGACTTTGTCACGAATTATTGAACTACTTTTGTTAAGACCTATCTTAAAGTTGTGGCAGGGACAGGGTGCACTGCTCTGCAAGTCCTCTTCAGTGTTTCAAGTTCCATGAGGTGCAAGCTGCAAACAGGTGTTGAGTGGGTCCCACCTGTGTGAGCCGGTGGGAAGGAGCAGAGCTGACCCATCGCTGGGGTCTGGCAGCAGGCGGAGCATGGGGGGTGCGATGGGGAGGTGGGGAGAGAGCAAGGGAGGGGGAGAGAGGTACCAAGGGGGAGAAAGAGAGTGGGGGAGGGAGAAAGAGATGCAGAGAAAGGTGGAGAGAGAGAGACAGAAGGAGAGGTGGGGGAGGGAGGGGGGGAGAGAGGATCACTCCAAGCCTACTACACCGTCTTTGAGTTGCGGGTGGCAGGTCCAACCGAGTGGCCACGCGGCGGGCTGTGGCACTTTGAAAACCCTTCACGCCCCTGCCTGTGGAAAAGGCTGACTTCTCTGGACACACATACAACAAAAAGAAACCAGAGCCATATCAAATTATTTTTTTATTGTTCCAGTCAAAAAAAAGAGGAACACCTCAATATGTAAACAGTTTCCCTAACACAGCGAGTTCTTAAAGATATATATTTTTATTCTAAAAAAATTTGGCATTGTAGTGATTTCTCAATACATAATTTGTGCTTTCGCATTTCGCATGCTTTCGTCTCGTGTCCGTGCACAGACATACTTGGAGTTGAGTAAAGGGTTACAAGACGGCCGAGGGGCCGGCCAGGAGCCAAACCAGTACTTGAGCCCTACCTGGCTTCCCTTTGAAAAAGCACGGTGGAAGGGTTGGCGATATTGACCTCAGAAGCAAATCTTAGTTACGCTACCATGAGGAAAAGTCAGAAGTCTTGGTAGCATTTTTATGAAAGATGTGTTTCCCTATTGTCTTTCTGTTCATCTCTAAGGGATCATTGGTTTTGCTCAGAGAAAACTAATGATTTTGTACATTGTATTTTTTTACTATCTATAAATCTCTCCTGTAATAACTCTAGTTTTATGTTTTTGGTGGACACATAGTGTACTACTACATGCTTTTGAAATTCCACTAGTGATTTATTCTGTTTTCCACAGATTACCCGAATCCTTTCAAAGTGCTTCACAGTTGTATCAAGGTCATTTTGTTTCTGCCCAGGGAAAATTATTCTTTTTTAATTCAATCCTGAAGACGTAAGAGCCTTTTAAGTGCTGTGATGGGTTTATCAGTAAATGCTCCATGCTATTCCTTCCTTAGCCCGGAATCCCAAGTCTTCTACAATGTAGCACCAGTTTTCCAAATGCATATTTTATTAAATTCTATGATCCTAGGCTGGCATAGGTACCATCCTCCAATCTTACCTCGTGGATGTCTATTTTTGGACCATCTCCTCTGCTGGCCTCTCAAACTGAAATGCTCTTGGATCTCTGTCTTCCAAAACCTACCTAGTCTTGGAGGACAAATGTCCCTTTCCCCATGATACCACTTCTTATTGCTTACACAGAAGCTGATCTGCTTTCTTTAAATCCCAGTGAATTTGTTGGACCTGTCCCTGTCAAGTTGTCATATTCCTAAAACCAGACTCGGTTTCTTCATGTGTACAGTGGGAATCAGTATTCGCTCACAGGGCTTTTGTGTGGTTGGATGGACTTAGCACAGTGTTGTCACATGGTAAGAGTGGGTAGCCGTGGGGTAGGCTTGCTGAGGACAGCGAACGCTGTTACTATTTCCCAGTCTTTATGGTCACTTGTCTAGAACATCACTCACTGTCCCACATGTGTTCATTAAGTGTTTGTACCAACACTTGGTCAAGTGAATGCATATTTGGAACAACAAAATATGGCATCAGCCAGCTTTCAGCACGTTTTGAGTGAAGTGTTGTCTTTGTCTAGTTTTAGTTGGCTACTGGGGTCCCTGAGAACAAATATATAAGTGTGTGCCTTCTAATATTGGTGAACTTCATGCACTTTGAAAATGCAACACTTAATTTCTCTGTGTGATGTGAACATTTTATGAAAAAAAAAAAAGTTGGGGAAAAGTTGAAGATCAGTGTGTCTTTGCCTACTCTCCTTTTGGAAGATTGGTGTTTTCTAGGAGTGGATGTCAGAGCTGGCTCACCAGCGTGCACCCCAATGACACCCCAGGTTGGTGACCCAGTTCTGAGGGCTGCTGGGCTTTCCTTTGTGTAACTAGTTCCCGACAGTTCTGTGTGATGGTAAGAAAAACAACTTCCAGGTCAGCAGAAACATGAACATCTACAAACGTGCAACCTCCTATCCTCGTAGATTCAGGATTAAGGACTCCTGAAACTTTTGGCACTGCTGTGTACTTTTGAATTAGTTAACTTTCCAGAATCATTTTCTTTCTGTCTTAGGAAATGGCTCACTGGGCCCACAGTAAACACTGTAGGCCTTAAAGGTATGCTATTTTATTAGGAAAGACAAATACAATTAATTATCTTCCAATTAATCGTGGAAAATTGCTACTATTTTCCACTATTGGTATATGACTAAAATGAAGCAGGGAAGAGTGATATGGCTACAGTAAAGCAGTTGAATTAAAATATTATGATGGTTTAAGCTTTTGCCTCCTTAATTATGTTCTGTTTGGTTCAGTGTTAAGCTTTTTTTTTGCCTGGGGCCACACGTGCATGCTTCAGGGAGGGTACAGCAGGACTCAGGTTAAAAACAAGTTGTCAATAACCTGCTGAACTGAATGAATTGCTCCTGGATGAGCTGGCAAGATGCAGCCTTGTGTTTATTTTCTGTCAATGATGCTAACCTTCCTTGGGGGGCATTTTTCTCCTGTAGTGGAGACCACAGTGCATGTCCAGTAACACCTCATCTATCTAGAAGGTACCTGCCTCACGACTCATCTGTCTGTGAGCAGGTTTAATGGTGGTAGAGGAGAGGGGAGAGGGATGTGGTTGGTGAGGCGATGCTGGACACAGGTGTAGGGTGGGTAGTTAAATTTCACTGCTGCCATCAAATAATTAAAACAGCTAAGATTTAAAGTGAAACCGTCTGGGGCCATTTAGTGCAGGGGTGGTGTAGACTAGAACTGATGGTGGTGTGGATTGGAACTGATACCATTAATAGGATCATATAAGCAAAGATCATGGGCTTCAAATGCTTATTGAAAAAGGTGAGGAAACCAGCAGCAGATCACACATTTTCCTTATGTTCACACGGAACATTCATCAGTATAGATGACATTCTGGGCCACAGAACACGTTAACAAGTGAAAGAATAGAAATCATGCACTGTCTGCCCTTAGATCACACTGGAATTAAACTAGAAATAAGTAACAGAAAGATAGCTGGAAAATGCCAAAACAGTTGGAGATTAAACAGCACACTTCTAAATAGCATGGGTCAAGGAAGAAATCTTAAGAGAAATGAACAAATATTTGGAACTAAATGAGAATAAAAATAGAACTTATAATTTGTGAGATGCAGCAAAAGCAGTGCTTAGGTGGAAATTTATAACATTGAACACATGCAGCAAAGAAGATGTGAACTCAATCATCTAAGTTTCACCTTAGGGAAGTAGAACAAAAAGAGCAAATTAAACCCAAAGTAAGCAGATGAAAAGAAATAATAAAAATTAGGGCAGAAATCAATGAAGTTGAAAATAGGAACAATAAATAAAATCAGTGGAACCAAAAGCTGGTTCTTTGAAAAGATCAAGAAACTCAATAAGCCTCTAGCTAGGCTAACTAAGAAAACAAGAGAGTACACAAATTATTAATACTACTATCAGAAATGAAAGAGAGACATCACTAGAGATCCCGTGGACATTAAAAGGATAATAAAGGAATGTTATGAACAATTCTATACCCACAAATTTGATAACCTAGATGACATGGACCAATTCTTCAAGAGATACAATCTGCCAAAACTTACACAAGAATACATAGAATATCTGAATAGGCCTATATCTATTAAAGAATTTGAATCAGTCGTTGATAACCTCCCCAAAGAGAAAGCACTAGGCCCAGGTGAGTTCACTGGTTAATTCTACCAAAGATTTAAGGAAGAAATTATACCAGTTTTCTGAAGTCTTTTTTGGAAGATAGAAGTAGAGGGAATACTTCCTAACTCATTGTAGGAGTCCAGTATCACCCTAATAGCAAAACAAGGCAAAGACATAACAAGAAAACTACAGACCATTATCTCTAATGAACACAGATCCAAAAATCCTCACAAAAATACTAGCAAATTGAATCCAAGGATGTATAAAAAGAATTACACATACCATGACCAAGTAAGATTTATCCCACATATACAAGGGTGGCTCAACATTCAAAAATCAATGTAATGCACATCAACAAAGTAAAGAATAAAAATCCCATGATCATATTAATAGATGTAGAAAAAGCATTTGATAAATTCCAAACAGCCATTCATGATAAGAACTCTCAGTAAACTAGAAATAGAGGGGAGGTTCCTCAACTTGATCAATAATATCTAAAAAAACCTTACAGCTAACAACATATTTAATGGTATGATGGTGAGAAACTTGAAACGTTTCCACCAAGATCAGGAACAAGGCAAGGATGTCCCTTCTCACCACTGCTTTTCAGCATGATACTAGAAGTCCTGGCTAATGCCATAAGACAAGGGAAGGAAGTAAAAGGGATACAAACTGGGAAGGAAGAAATAAAACTGTCTTTGCAGATGACATGATCGTCTATGTAGAAAATCTGAAAGAATTTACCAAAAGCCCAACGCCCCCCAATCTTCCTGGAACTAATAAGTGATTATAACTAGTTCGAAGGATTCAAGGTTAATATACAAAAGTCAATTGTTTTCCTATATACAGCAATGAACGAGTGGAATTTGAAATTAAAAAGACATTTATCATTTAAATTAGCACCCCCCCAGAATAAAATAGGTGTAAATCTAGTAAAATATGTACAAGATCTATATGAGGAAAACTACAAAACTCTGGTGAAAGATATCAAAGAAGAGCTAAATAAATAGATACTCCATGTTCATGGAAAGGAAGACTCAATGTTGTCAAATGTCAGTTCTTTCCAACTTGATCTACAGATTCAGTGCAATACTAGTCCAAATCTCAGGAAGTTACTTTGTTGATACCAGCAGACTGAGTACAAAGTTATATGGAGAAACAAAACACCTGGAATAGACAACTCAATATTGAAGAAGTACAAGGTTGTAGGATTGACACTACTGGACTTCAAGATTTAGTATAAAGCTACAGGCTGAGACCAGCCTGGGCCACACAGCAAGACCTTGTCTCTACAAAAAACATAAAAAAATTAATCAGGTGTGCTGGTACATGCCTGTAGTCTCAGCTACTTGGGAGGCTGAGGAGGATCACTTGAGTTGAAGGTTACAGTGAACTATGATGATGACACTGCCCTCTAGCCTGGGTGACAGAGTAAGACCCTGTCTCTAAAAAAAAAAAAAGCTACAGTAATCAAGACAATGTGGTATCAGTGAAAGAGTAGGCAAATAGATCAATGGAAAAGAATAGAAAGCCCAGAAATAGACCCATAAATATAGTTAACTGATCCTTGACAAAGTGGCAAAGGCAATAGAGTGGAGCAAAGATAGTTTTTCCAATAAATTGTGCTGGAACAACTGGACATCCACATGTAAAAAAAAAAAAATGAGTCTAAACACAGACCTTCACAAAAATTAACACAAAATTGGTCACAAATCTAATGTAAAATGCAAAACTATAAAACTCCTAGAAGATAACATAGCAGAAAACTTAGATGATCTTGGGTATGACAATGACTTTTTAGATGCAGCACCAAAAGCACAATCCATGCAGGAAATAATTGATGCGCTGAATTTCATTAACATTAAAAACTTCTGCTCTATGAAGGACAATGTCAAGAGAATGAAAAGATAAGTCACAGACTGGGTGAAAATATTTGTAAAAGACACATGTGATAAATAACTATTATCCAAAATACACAAAGAACTTTTAAAACTCAACTATAAGAAAACAAGCAACCCAATTAAAAGTGGCCAAAAGACTGGAACAGATACCTCATCAAAGAAGATACACAGATGGAAAGTAAGCATATGAAAAGATGCCCAGCATCATATGTCATTAAGGAATTGCAAATTAAAATACTACTGTGTATTTATTAGAATGGCCCAAATCTAAAACACTGACAACCAAATGCTAATGAAGATGTGGAGCAATGGGAACTCTCATTCATTGCTGGTGGAGTGTAAAATGGTACCGTCACTTTGGAAGACAGTTTGGCAGTTTCTTACAAAACTAAACATAGTATTACCATATGATATTTACCCAAATGAATTGAAAATTTATGTTCATACAAAAACAGGCACACAGATGTTTATGGCAGCTTTTTCATAATTGCTAAAACTTGCAAGCTACCAGATGTCCTTCAGTACCAGATGGAAGGATAAATAAACTGTGGTACATGTAGAAAATGGATTATTGTTCAGAACTAACAAAATGAGCTATCAAGCCATGAAAAGACATGGAGGAACCAACAATGCATATTACTAAGTGAAAGAAGCCAATTTGATAAGGTTATATACTGTATGATTCCAACTATACGACTTTCTGGAAAAAGCAAAACAATGGAGACAGTAGAAAGATCAGTGGCTGCCAGGGGTTGAGGAGAGGGAGGGATGAGCATGCGGAGCTCAGGGAATTTTTAGGGCAGTGAAACTCCTATGTATGACACTATAATGGTAGATTCATGTCATTACACATTTGTCCAAACCAATAGAATGTGCAACACCAGGAGTGACCCTAATGTAGACCATGGACTCTGTGTGACAGTGATGTGTCAATGTAGGTTCGTTCATTTCCACCAATGTCCCACCGTGGCTCAGCAGATCGTGAGTGGGGAAGTTGCTGTGTGTGGGTTGGGGGCATATGGGAACTCCCTGCACTTTCTGCTCAATTTTGCAGTGAGCCTAAAGCTGCCGTAAAAAAATAAAGTTTATTAATTTAGAAAAAAAGAGGAGGACGCTACTTCAGAGCAACGTGATGATTTATCCAGGACCACATTGCTCCTCTGGGGGTAGAACCAAGACCAGAATCCTGGCCTTCCAAGTCTGAGTCCAGGGTTCCACAACACACTGAAAAAAATGCTATTTTATGACCCATTGTCTGTGGATTTAGGGAAGTGTATGGTACATTTTAAAAAGAATACTACAGTGATTTGGGGGGTGAGAGTGATGATTATTCTCAAGGCTTTGGTTTTCTGGAAATCTACTTATGTGGACCAGCTCACACCTGATTGGGAAGGATAGGGGTGTGTGTATGCACATGCCTGTGGGTATGTGGGGAGAAGATGGTTGTATTTGTTAGTTATGGAGGACTGGGGACACCACCACTGCATAGTGTAATGTTCAGAGGAGTCTTCGTTCTTCTAGAAGAGGAGAGAGGAAAAACTATATGAAGTCTTATTGATGCTGGTTGTAACAGAATTGGGAAATAAGATGGAAGTGAAGTCTTCCAGTTCTCATTTATCCCTAATGCCTGCATAGACACAGCACACTAACCAGGTAAGCCACAGCCTGGGCATGACCCAGAGATTTGCATGCTAATGTCCTCTCTCTGAAATCAGGCCCTCCTTGACTCGCACCCCCATCATCTCAAGCACCACTATGTCCAAAATTTCCCCAGGGTCGATGTCCAAGGAGATAGCTGCAGAATTGTTCCTGGTTAGCAGAGTTTCTTCCTGCCTGGTTGGTGGGGCCAGACTGAATTTAGCTCTGAAAGCTTCAGTGCTCAATTCCACTTTATATTGATATATAATACCAATATAAAGCAGTCTATTCTCAGGTTTAAAGCCAGAGGGAAAATGGCAAGTTCAAGGAGAAATAGTATACTGGAAACTTTGCCCTGGGGGCAAAAATGAATATGTCTGATTTGAATTCAGGTTTTCTAAAAGAATCTGTAAGTAAATTTTTTAATCACTTTTGTTTGTACTTGGACTTATTATTGAAACACTGTTTTAGGCCAATCTTAATCTTCTAAGTGGCATTTATTTAATGATTAAGGAAATGGCAGCTCTTTGGATGTCTGTTACATCACATAATGTGAATTTACTTTTGCATTTTTTTAAAGGTAAATGTGATTGGATGTGGGCATGTGTATGGTAGGAGAGTGATGGTTTAGAGAGTAGCCTTCTAAGAGGCAATTTGGCCACCTGAGGGGGTGCTGTCCCGAGAAGGAGGAATAGGAACATCCTCCACCCAGCATTCGGAGTGAGCACCTACATTGCCTTGGTTTCCCCCATGGCTGTCCACAAGTGGGGCATCCCTTGGGAGCATCAGCCCTCTGGGCCCTCTACCAGGCATCCTGGAGCCTGTAGAAGAGTGGTCCACGCTGAGAGGCTGGGGGTTGCCATGGCAGCAGCCAAGCACATCCTGGGTAACCAGGCAGCCCACAAGTGCTAGGCTTTTTCCCCAGAGCACAGTCTGTGCTACAGTGGGAAGGGAAAGACCACTTTGCCAACACGGGCAGATACTTGGGTCACCATTGCAGAATCCGTGCATTTGTGAGAGTTCACTGTTGTCACTGTGGGGCTCTCGTTTTAGATGAGGAACCACTGGGCTGAATAAAGATGTTCGGGAGCTTCTTTGGCAAGCTGGCTAGCTAATCACGTGTTGCAAAGGGCAGGAAGATCCTGCTGGACAAGTCCTGTGGTTCTTTCAGCACAAGACCTAACTTGATACTGCTCTTGTCAGTTACCAGGCTGAGGCTGTATGTAGGCCCAACTGTCACTCACAGGATCTCAAGATGTCTATAAGGCAGGAACAAAATATTCTAAATTTTGGGTCTCAAGCAGATTCTGAACATATTATACACTCAGTTAAAGCTGGCGGTGGCAAATCCATGGTAAAGGAAAGACCAACCCCAGTGATAGGCTGCTGGATCGTGGCTGCTGCTCAGAAATGAAAAGCACCCTCCAAAGAAGGTGCCAGGAAAGGTACAGTTTTGGTGGTGAGATAAGGGAGCTGGTTAAGAAAGCACGGCTGGGTGGAATGCTTGGACTATAATCTGCTGCCATGTGGAAGCTCTGTGGGCACCTGGGGACAGCATGAGTTGTATCCCTAAGCGTTGCAATCCAGAGGCATTCCTTGCAAACACAGAAGAGACTCTTGACATGGCTGTCCTCATTTGGTGTCTGTGTTAGAGGAAAGGGAGGGGATGTGAAATTTTTTGACCAGGGTATGATTTGTAATGGTTGTAGGGTAGGTCCAAACAGACCAAACTCTCAGATTTACTCAAAAAGAGCGACCAGGTCAGACTCTCTGAAGAGATTGCTGTGATTGCCTGGTGACGGACCGAGTTTGTGCTCATGGCATCACAACACCAAAAAGTGAGCATTTCTAGAGAGTAAAGAATTAGATACATAAAGAGAAAAACAAACAAAGCACGGAGATAATCTCCATGGGAAAATCAGCACTGCTTTGGACATCCTCACTCTGTTCATGCTTTAGGATTATTTTAGTTGGACCTACATGGGGGAGGGGCACTCTCATGCTTAGTGGATTCTAAAGGTCTTAATTCAGTCATCATCCCTGACCCAGGGGGGTGCTCTGTGGGGTCAAGGGTGCTGGCCAAGGTAAGCTTGAAAGACACAGGGGGTCCCCAGAAGACACTTCTCAGGGGTCATTGTCCAGATGGGCAGACACCAGAGCCCGGAGGGAGAAGCCCACCCAGAGAGACCTCGGTGGGGGATTGTGCTCAAGGCTTTTGGGCTGCCAGGGCTGAGCCAAGGGGGGCTATTGCCCATACCCCTCCCACAGGCAGCAATGCTGAGAGATGATGCCAGAATGGTGCCTGTTACGGCCAGATCTGAGGACAGCGTTCCTTCCCTTTCTCTAACAAGACTGGCTGCAGACCCAGAAGTCCGGATCACACATGACTGACAGGAACCCAGCTCTCTGCACTTCTGTAGATCCAGTTTACTGACTGTGTTTAGTGATAGACCCAACACTGATATACTCCATAAGGCATTCAGCCTGGACTAGGCTTCTGATAGCTTGCTCCTATGGGTGGACGTTTTATGACTTCTATCAGCATTTTAGAAATGATGGTGAAGTACACATGTATTTCACTAGTGCTTGTTGGTAGTAGATATTTACATTGCCTGAGAAAAACAGCCCTTCATGTTCTTATAAAGATTGGCTTAGTTGATATCACAGTATTCATAATCAGTGTTGATACAATGGGCACAGAACCTTAACCTTGAAATGGCCAATTACACTTTGTCAGTAAGAACATTTCATTCTCTGAAATCAAGCTCTGTTGACTATGTGGTCACAATTCCCAGGCTGAGCACAGTGTACATTAGGATTCATGTCTGAGGGTGCAGAGTCTACAAATAGCTTTATCAATACCTTTTCCATCAGTGATAAGTCTCCACTGTTGAATCATGTTGACCACTCTAATGAACTGTTCTCATGTGTCTTAAAAGCATTTTGTTTTCCTTTCTTCAGGACTCTCCTGTTTGAGTTAGGTGGATGCATGAAGCTTTCTCTTACCAAGGCAATGAGGCCAAGTAAAAGTTTGACTCCTTTTACATTTATTTAAGTTTTAAGGTGTTCAATTTGAGATTTGTTTCCTCCCGTTTAGTTGTTATGCTCTGCCACGCAGTTGAAGAGTCACAAGCTTTTTGTGTGATCTATATTGAGATACCATTACCTACTTAGTTTCAGACACAGGATCAAATCCATCATTTATCTGTTGACAATACAACATCACAATGATTTGTTACAGAGCTTTTTCTTTTCCACCTAATCTCCAGAAAAGCTCATGAGAGAATTTGGTATGCTTTCCAATAGGACTAAAAAAAAATAAAGAACCTAGCTTGGCTGACTATGTCTGGCATTAGAAATGCTTCCTTAGAATGCAAGGGAGTTCAGCTTAGTGATGCTAAAGAATGTCACTGAATATTGACTTATCTAAAAACCCCATTGTCTGGATTTCTTCCATGCAAAAAAAATATTCCGTAATTACCAATCTTTATCTTGTGCTTCAGACTCAGAAAGCTACAAACAATCCAACAACCCTTTTACCACCCTTCTGTGTCTCCCTGAGCTCTTTGCAAAGAACCTCTTGGTTTTCCAAAAGAAGCATTTCATTTTTTATTTGCGTGTTAAACTTCTAGCTGAGGGGCTAGAGACAGCCAGAAGTAGCGCAGTTAAACGCAAGCAGTAGTTCAAGGTTCATCTTCTTCCCATTGATCACTTGTAAATTACTGGCTAGAGAAAACTAGCAAGAGAACAGAGAGAGACATCTTAGGAGCCTATTTAGTTCCCCTCCGAGAGAGTAAGAGAGAAACCAGGTAGGGGGAGGAGAGGCTGGTTTGACCCGAGCTAACCGCTGCAGGTCCGGTCTACCCCATTGAGCAGAGCCTGGTGGGCTGAACTATCTATACAGTCAAACACCTGACCAGAAGCAATATTTCAGTCGCTGGGCTAGGGATTCCCATTTCTCAGCTGTTCATTAGTGAGCAGGATTATTGTATCCACTTTCCGAGTTGACCACTGAATCCTGGCTGGCTGCTTCCTCTATCTGCCCACTGGGGGCATGGGTGTGAAAAGGACCCCGACTATATGACTGGTACCTCAAAGTCCAGTGAAATGGTTTTCCCATTAAAAAAATGTGTTATATTTTTCTTGAACAGATCTATGAATAATGACTTCAATAGACTTATACTAGAAAAGAAAGTCATTCTTCTATGCTGCCCAGGAATCTCTTAAGAGTATAGTGCAACACTTAATAGTACTTCGGGGTACTATTAAGTACTAATAGTACTGTGAGTACTATTAATAGTGCTTAATAATGAATAGTACTTAATAGTACCAATAATAATAATACAGTAGAGGGACTGGCAAACTTATCCTGTAAAAGGCCAGATAGTAAATATTTTAGTCTTTGCCAGACATATGGTCTCTGTTGTAATTACTCAACTCTGCTAGTGCGGTGTGAAAGCAGCCATGGGCAATATATAAACAGATGAGTGTGGCTGTGCTCCAATAAAACTTTATTTATGGACACTGAAATTTGAATTCCATATGATTTTCACATGTCACAAAATATTCTTCTTCTTTTTTTCTCCCCCAACCATTTAAAAATGTAAAAATCATTTTTAGCTCCTCCAGGGTGCAGTAACAGGCAGTGGGCCAGGTTTTGTTAGCAGATTTGCTTTGCTGAACTTTTTTTGTGGTAAAAAAGAGCCCCTGGCTTAGAGCCCCTTGACCTGTATTTGAGACCAGCGGCTATGATTTGCTGGCCTGGGAAACATGGCCAATTTGCCCAAACTCTAGTTTTCCCTCTATAAAATGTAAATTATAATACTCAACATCCCATGGTGAGTTAGAATTGAGTAAGATAATTTGTGCAAGTACTCTTAATGCTCCCAAACACCACGGCATGTAGGGTAAAATGTCATTTTGTTGTTATTGTACATTCTGTGCTTTGTCAAAATCTCTTAGCAGCCTTCTGACAGAATTTTGACTTTTAGCTGACACTTTACATCAAAAGCACTCAAGATGTTAAGGGATGAGACATTAGAAAGAGGTGTGCTTTACTTGATTTTAAATTAAAGGTTAACATTTTCTTAAATGCAGGTTGGCCATAAAGTTTGGAGACAACGTAACATGATTTTACTTTATTGTAGTGTAATATCAATGGATCATCTCTAATGTATATGTTGCCTATGTTTTTCAACTTTATAGCCATCCATTGAAAGGAAGTCATCATAGAAGAGGTTTGCCATGGATGTAGGACATTTAGTTTTCAACTGCCTTCCTGACTCTTCTGAATCATACAGAGTATCTCCCAACTCAAGGGAAGACAGACTGAAGAACAGTCAGACTGTTGGCGAGCTGTTCTGGAAGTGACTTACTACGAATATTTTAATTGCATTCTCTCAGCTAATCAAACTATTTCACATTCTTCTGGTGAGTTCAGGTAGTTTTCTAACAGCATTCTTACGTCTCCTTTCTCTGTCCACCAGCTCCTATCTTTGTAAACAGTTTCGAAATATCCTAAGGATACTGGCTTAAATCTAAATAAAAAAGCAAAGGGGGGAAAAAAGGTAAGAAACCTGAAATGTAAGAAAAAGTAAGGAGAGAAAGCATAAGAATGTTGCTCTGGAGAATTCAAAATTTAGGCTTTGAAATGAAGTCATAAATAATTTTTAAATTAGAGTATGATGAAAAATAAACATTTTAGAGCCCTAGTTTGGTTTGACCTGCAAGAGCAAATTGTGCTTAAGAAATGGGTTGACATTTTTAGAGATAGTAGCTGGATTTCTGTTAGGGAACGTAAGATACTGAACTCACACAATACAGTTGGGACTGGAAAACCTGGGAAAGATCAAATAAGGGGGCAGAGGAGGAAGGGAGTAGGGGAGGAGAGAGCTCTGCCTCATGGACACAGAGGGGCTGTGTGTTAGAACACCAGCTTAGAAGGGATGGAAAAGCAATGAGCTGACATTACAGTGCTTGCAAGTGTGTTAATGCAAGAGTATAGTATCCAGGGGACAAGCCAGAACATAATTTTATTAGTGACATAAAGTTGACTTATAAGTGACTAGGGGCTCTTCCAGTCGGAGAGCACATTGGGGTGGATGGAAGTACGAATCCAAGGGACTCAGCAGCCCCTGGGGAGGGCATGCTTCCAGCTGAACCTGCCCTTTTCTCTGGGAGCACCTCCTTCTGTCAGGTTGGGGTCGACTGTGGCAAATGGTAACCCTTTAGTTCAAAGTTCTTTTCCGGCTCAGGGATCCTACTACGCTTTATGAAAAAGTGACTCAAATACATCAACCAAACAGAATATTGAGCTGAGAGTGGTCTTCATTAGCTATGGATATATAGTTGCATTAAAATAGATTTGTTTATTTTCATAGCACTTGATTTGCTAAGGGAGTGACGGCGAATGAGGATTGGATTTTTGTGGGATAGAATGAGTAGAAAGTGTGTGGTCAATTTCGTTGAACTGTCTTAATGAAAAACACCATTCACTACTTGCTGCTTAGAAAATTCAGTCTCAATGAACATCTTTCAGTTCCAAATTTTAAAGTTGACACAAAATACACTGTTAAACTGTGTTATCAATAACGGTAGAAAAATAGACATGTTTGATAGGGACATTCTAATAAAAGGTTCTTCAGGAGCGTCCTCATTTCAAGATTCAGAGGCTCACATTACAAAAGCGAGATTTGGTTCAAGTTCTGCCTCCAACTACATTGACACCAAAGACAGCGAGAAACGGGAGGAGACCTCACAGCCGGGTGGCCTGTCACAGACACAGAACCGCCACGTGCGCGTGGTCACAGGGTTGTCAAGGCTCTTTGTTCAGTTGTGCTAAAGGGCAGGCAAGAAGTGACCAGGCCCCAAGCTACTCTTCCAGCCAGACAACGGGGTGTGTGTTGTCCTTTAAGCCTTAGTAATGGATTTAAAAAGGCCCAGTGAGTCTTCAAGAGCTAAATTCACAGACATTTTACAGCCCCTTCTGGATCTTGCTTGGTGCCACGTGCCCTGCCCTGCCACCCTGGTGACGCCGCAGGGTTAATGCCCCAAGCCAAGAGCGCCTTCCTAGGGCTGCAGCGAGGTCAGGCCATGGCGCCTCCCCGCAGACTCAAAAGGAAGCTCCCTCCTCCTCGACCACCACCTCCTCCTTAGGGTGTGTGGAATAAAGAAATGATTCAGCAGATTTTCAATGCAAAAAATGAAATGCTGGCCAACAGGAGAGGGCAAGGGCCAGCTGTCTTGCTTTCCATAAAGTCAGTGCCAAAAGGCAGTCGTCCTGGTGCAAGGTCTCTGAAGTGGGAGAAGAGAGACCCCGATGTTAAATTTAGGAGCTGCTTTCCTTATCCCTGGGACATCCTTTTCTAGTAGACAAGGTCCCCAAACTACAGCAAAGGCCTGTGCAATCTGGTCAGGGAAGGCAAGGGAAACAGAAAGGGACAGCTAGTTTGATCTCTTTGACCTCCGTGGTGCAAAGCCTCAAACTGAGCACAGCTGTAGGAGCCGAAAATAAACTTGGATCCATTCAATGAATATTTATGATGGGCAACTGTGTTAAAGAACAAACGGTTTATAAATGCAAAATTAATGTGAAAGATCTATTACAGTGCAAAATCTCCACCTGCCCCTGAGGTTTGGTCTAAGATTCTGTTCCTTTTTTTTTTTTTTTTTTCATTTTGAAATTTAGATTTTCAGTACAAAATACCCTCCCCTCCTCCCTCCTTCCTTCCTTCCTTCCTTCCTTCCCTCCTTCCTTCCTCCCTTCCTTTCTTCCTTCCTTCCTCTTTGCAGATTAAAATGAATTAAGGCTGCAGTTTTTTGTTTGTTTTCGTTTGATTGAGAGACACTTTGGATTTGACTTTTAACCTGTGGCATGCTCTAGAGACATTTCTTAGATAGTCACCAAGATTGTTGATCTAATCTTTGAATACTGAACTCTGGTCATTTCAAAATAACAAAGGAATAATAATAAAAAATCCCAATGAAAGAGATGCTTATGGATAAGCCCCCAGGGACAGGCAAGATACTGTCCTCAGATGGAGTTGAAGGGTGAAAGGTCAATGATTATGTCACCCACTACATGCCTTTCTGAATTTCACGGCTTTAGGCCCAAACCATCTTCTACTAACTTACTGTGTTTCATTTTAACAGTCCGTAGTTTCTCATGATTACAGAGTGGAACAGCTGGAGAATCAATGGTTTTGCAAAAGAAAAGTTTCCTAAACTATTGTTTAGTATGAAAGCGTGTGTGAAAAGCAAAATCATATCATTGGTGACATGCTAGAGAATGTCCCCTTTCCTGATGTTCTCCCCCAGGCTGGTCAGTGAGGCCCTTGTTATCTTTTTTTTTTTAAAAGACATCAGTTTTGTAAACATTTCACAGTATATCAGCGTATGAGTGGTGGGTTTCGCCATGTGCTGGACCTTGTGACTTCCCCCAGACCTATGGCTTACTAGATTTCATGAGAGGATCGGAGAGGGAACAGTGAGGTTCCCTAACGCCTGCCAGTCTGGGACACAAACAAAGGCCATGCACTGGAGAGCCAGCGGTCGACGGGCTCAAAGTAACCTGGAGAACACAGACATCAAAACAGAAACGACTACTGCATGTTAGGAATCTTTTTTTGTTTTGTTTTGTTTTTTTGCTCCTTATTTCTACAGTTATATATCTAAACCTACATTAATGATACATCTATGTACACTATTTAGAAGTTCTGTTTTACAGTAACTTTTGTACATGCTGGGTTTTATTACTAACTGCAAAAAGAAAATAATTACATAAGGCATATATATGTACAGTGGTTTGTCTTTAGCTTACCTGGGTCCTCTAACTGCAATGCCCGGGTGGGGCAAGCACCTCGCCCTGGAGAGGATGAAGTGGTTCGGAATCTGTAAAGCTGAGGGCTATACTTTATGTCTCACTACATGGATAAATAGGCACCGGAGACCTTACTTGTCACATCCCAGGTAACATCTTAGACGCACTCTTTCTAGTGCTCTGGTATTGTACAACACATGCAGGTAAGTAGCTGAAATCTCCAGGAGTTAGATGGGTGGCCTTTTGGGGAGACCAGGCTCGGGCCACAAATGAGGGCACATCACACCTTCACCAAATCCATGTCTACCTTGTCAATCTAAGTAACTGAGAAAGGGCAGGTAGATATTTTACACCTTAAAGATTTGTTTTCTGGTAATGTCAAAATGAAATACAAAGAAATAAAGAACAAAGTAAGAGAGACAGAAAAGAAAGAGAATGATAGACAAGGAAAGATCGTGTCGGGGGAGGGAGAAGGGCTGCCCCGCGAGGGCACTAAACTTTGGATTCATTCTCCAGGTTTGCCACATCACCATTCCTTTCCGTCTGCTCCTCGAGGTTCTTGTCCTCCTCTTCAGTCTCCAGTTCTGCATGTTGGTTGAGTTTGCTGGACACAGACCAACTCAGGGGCAGCTCTGCCCTGCTGGCTAACTCGGCCAGCTCTTTGGCACTAAGGGACGGGGTGCTGGTCTCATAGGTCTCGTGGAAGCTGTTGTAGTCAACTTCATAGAACCCGTCCTCCAGCGTCAGGACGGGTGTGAACCGGTAACCCCACAGGATCTCACTGGTGATGTAGGAACTCCGAGCTTGGCAGGTCATCCCTGTGGAGAGGAGAACGGAGGCTTTAGTACATGCGAGCGTGGGCTTTCCATAGCCAAGGAGACTCAGCGGACCGGGCAGGGCCACCGCATGCAGCCATTCAGAATGACCTGCCTACTGTGCCACAACTAAGGAGTCGCCGTTCATGTTGTAGATACCTGCTAATGTGTCCTGGAGATTCTAGACCTCCCAGTGGAGTCCTGGGGAGCACTGAGAGAGTCCTGGCTCCCATCAAGCCACACATGCCTGCACGGCCACGCACACACAGAGGAGGGCAAGTGTACCCATGCACACAGGTGTGTATGGCTACGCCTGTCTACTCTGTGCACCGGGAGAACACTAAAGTCATGACTGTGGCCTCCCACTGCTTTTAGAGGCTTAGCATGAGTCCTAATGGGACCTGAAGGCTTCGGCCACATGCTTGGAATGAAATTTGACTTGTGGCACTACACTTAGGTTGCCTTTAAGCTGGAAGCCATGGACCAGTATTATACTCCCACCTGCCATGACACACAGGCCGCACCGGGGTCCCCAAATGAGCTAGAAGGGATATCCCCCTGAGTTTGTGCTTTCCTCAGGCTCAGTGGGCATAGCTGCCCGTATTGTGTAATGATATACTACCTTAAAGCTCTTCTTCCTGCTTAAAGATGAGAAGACATTTTCTAATTTGCACAAAAGTATCATGTGAACTACTGGCAGCCCCGGAGTGAGGAGTAACTTTCTTTTAAATGTGAAATGGCAGAATGGGGGAAATTCCACCCATCTCCTTAGGAAAGAAAACTAGGCAACAGGCTTGGTATAAGATATGGGAAATGACAATCGTGCATTTTTTTTTTCCCTGAGGCCAAAGCACTCTCTTATAAAAATTCTCAGGAAATGACAGCACTCATTTAGTCAGTAATTCAGGGCTCACTTCTCCAATAGGCAAGTAGGCTCAGTTTCTAGGGCCCATAATACTTTTAGGGGCCCATGAGAATGTTTTAATTTCTTTTAAAATTAGAAAAATAAACTTTTACCTAGAAGAAAATGTTAATACATTCATCTTTATACCAACACAGTTATAAAATATAATTAAAACATTCTTTTAAATGGAGCAAGGGAACCACAGAGGCAAAACTACCAGGGACTCAAAGAAGTCATACCATCACCTGGGCAAGCAGCACGCCAGCCGGTCAGTATGTCACCTGTTAAGATGACCAACAATATATAGTAGGCAGCTGCTTTGTGCTGAATGCAGGTGGGGTAGAGAGAAGAGGATACACGTGGGTATTTACACAGAAGGATTCAAAGCAACAAAATGTCCCTGCGGCAGTGCATTTGCTCCTTGTGTCCAGAGAAGCAGCTGGGGTGCCAGGGATTTAAGTGCTTGACTCAATGGCAGCTGTCAGAGCCTGAGCCAGCAGCAGCCCTCACTCCAGCCTTGCCTTACCTCTCAGCCTCAAACCTGAAATGCTGCCCTTCCTCAGTGTTTCTCTGGCTGACCCACAAAAACCCCACTTTATGCCTCAAAAATGAATATTGGAGAGCTTCTAGGTATTGGAAAGACAGATCAACACTGACTGGATTTTCTTTCTCACATGATGTTTTTCCTCTGAGTTATTTTCTTTATTTGTGCTTGGGAGCAGTGAGGAAAGACAGGTGATGGCAGGGATATGTGGGCTCAGAATGGTGTGCAAATATGAGTCAAGGGGAAAAAGTGATAAAATAAATTTTTTTCCATGAAAGAAATACATGTTTATTGTAAGGTGACTAGAAAATGGAGATGGCAGTGATAACAGTTGGAGAAAACAGTAAGCTAACCAAAACCAAAAATCAAATCTGGGGAAAGATGTCCACAAGGGGCTTTGGAAAACTCCAACATATTCTGGAGAATCTAGAAGACCACATGCATGTGTAGGGCTGTGAACAAGCCCCCCAAACCTGGGAAGGCCCTGAGCTCTCACCACTGTTGAACCAAGGCTCTGTGCAAGCAGGAAGCGAAGGTTAAGGCAGAGTTGTAAAGTGCCTGGCTGAGTGTTGGAGACGTGTCCCACCGTGCACACAGAGCCCCTTGACAAAGACTGGGAGATTTATTGGTTATAGGTTTTTCAGAACATCTTTGTCTAATTATTATCTAATAATTAAGTTAACTGAGCAGAGACTTTAGTGGCCAGACATATGAACACTACATACCTTATGAAATTAGCTCAGGAAAGTCACCAAAAAACAAATAACAACAACAAAAACCCTGAGGAGGAGGGATAATCTGATTTTCAGGGTTGCCACATTATATTATTTAAAATGCCAGTTTTCAACAACATTTATGACATGCAAAGAAACAGGAAAGTGTGGCACATACACAGAAGAAAGAAAGTCCATAAAAACAGTCCTTGAGGAAGCTCAGACATTGGACTCACTAGGCAAAACATTAAATTAGCTATTTCAAATATATTCAAAGTACTAAAGGAAGTCATGTTTAAAGAACTAAAGGAAGTAAGAGAAATGAGGTCTCACCCAATAGAGAATATCAATAAGAAAAATAAATTATATACAAAAAAAACAAATATAAATTCTGAGCTTAAAAGTACAAGAAATGAAAGAAATATTCACTATAACAACTTAGTAGATTTAAGATGTAAGAAGAAAAAATTAGTGAGCTTAAAGACAGTTCAATTTAGGTTATTGAGGAACAGAAAGAAAAAAGACTGCAGAAAAATGAACATAGCTTCAGAAACTTGTGGGACACCATCAATATACCAACCTATGCATAATGGGAGTCCCAGAAAGAGAGTACAAAGAGAAAGGAGCAGGAGTATTTGAAGACATAATGACAGAAATTTATTAAATTTAATGAAAACATGTTACAAATCCAGAAAGCTTAACAAACTCCAAGTAAGTTGATCTCATTACATACAAATGATCCTCAGTAATAATAACAGTTTATCATCAGAAACCATGGAAGCAAAATTATCCTCCACAAATGAAAGAGATATGAAGACATTCCATGAACAAAAATGGAGAGACTTTGTTGCTAGCAGACCTGCAGTACAAGAAATAATAAAGGGAGTCCTTCAGGCTGAAATGAAAGGGCATTAGACAGTAACTCAAATCCACATGAAGAAATAAAGAATATCGGTAAAGGTAAGTACATAGGTAAATATAAATGTTTTTTCCAGCATAATTTTATTCCATTTTTATGGCAATTATACTATTCTATTATGTGGTTATACTGTGCTCTATTTAATCTACAAAACAAAGTGATTCAAAAGTATGTGGTGGGGCTATTTGTTGAGGGAAATGTTAATAATATTGATTTGGTTTGTGGAAATTGTCCTAAGTATACTCTTAGGGGCTGAATTATGTGTTCCCTGACCCAAATCCAGATGTTGAAATCATAATCTCCAGTATTTCAGAATGTGATGTATTTTGAGATGGGATCTTTAAAGAGGTAATTAAGTTAAAATGAGGTCACATGGGTGGGTCCTAACCCAATATGACTGGAGTCCTTATAAGAGGAGGAAATTAAGACACAGAGACATACACTGAGAAAGGGCCATGTGAGGGCCTTCCACAAGCCAAGGAGAGAGACCCCAGCAGAAACCAGCCCTGCTGACCCCTTGTTCTCAGACTTCCAGCCTTCACAACTGTGAGAAAATAAATTTCTGATGTTTAAGCCACCCAGCCTATGGTGCTTTGTATGGCAACAAACTAATACAATATATTTACTGAGTTCCATAGGGATAATAAAATACCTTTCCATAGTGCCATTTTAAGAGGAGCATTTAATTTATGTAACAAAAATAAGCAAGATTTAAATAAATGCTCATGGTTACTTTCACAATTTTTATTCATTTTTTTTAGCATCTGAATTCCTTTTTAAAGGGATAAAGAGAGAATGTTGGCTGGGCGAGGTGGCTCACGCCTGTAATCCTAGCACTCAGGGAGGCTGAGGCAGGAGGATCACTTGAGGTCAGGAGTTCGAGACCAGCCTCAGCAAGAGTGAGACCCCATTTCTACTAAAAATAGAAAGAAATTAGCTGGACAACTACAACAGAAAAAAATAAATTAGCCTGGCGTGGTGGCGCAGGCCTGTAGTCTCAACTACTTAAAAGGCTGAGGCAGGAGGATCGCTTGAGCCCAGGAGTTTGAGGTTGCTATGTGCTAGGCCGATGCCTCGGCACTCTAGCCTAGGTGACAGAGTGAGACTCTGTCTCAAAAAAAAAAAAAGTGTTAACATGTCTATCAGTAAAATATATATATTTTTTATTTCAGCATATTATGGTGGTATAAAAGTTTAGGTTACGTATATTGCCCTTGCCCCCCTCCCCCACCCCGAATCAGAGCTTTAAGCATATCCATCCCCTAGACAGTGCGCATCACTCATTATGTATGTATACACCCACCCCCTCCCTTCCCCACATCTTCCCGACACCCGATTAATGTTATTCCTAAATATGCTCTTAGGTGATGATCAGTGAAACCAATTTGATGGTGAGTACATGTGGTGCTTATTTTTCCATTCTTGGGATACTTCATTTAGTAGAATGGGTTCCAGCTCTTTCCAGGAAAATACAAGAGGTGCTATATCACCATTGTTTCTTATAGCTGAGTAGTACTGCATAGTATACATATACCACAAAAAGTATTCCTAGGATAAATTGGTAATTTTCATTTCTTCAGAAAGATTCTTGGTTTACATATTGACCTTGGTCCCAGATCAGTCTTTACAAATGTGATGTTTTACTGAATTTCAAAAAGTAACAAAACGAAACCAACTGAGTTAGCGTCATAAAAAAGGCAGAGCTACTGGGATGATATCAGTGTGTATGTATGTGGTATTCACTTTCCATATCAGAAACATCATCAGAAAGTTCCCCAGAAGTAAGTTTTCTTAGTGAGTAAAGTACTCTCTGGAAAAAGAGATGTTTTGTTTGGTGAGGAGAAAAAGGTGGAAAATCTGATCTTGATCTCCAAGTTGTGGCCACACTCTATTCTGTGGGCATGCTGGCTGCCTTATCTTTTGTTTTGTTTTGTCTTATTTGACAAATAGAAATTGTACAGATTTATGGTGCACAACCTGATGTTGTGAAATATGTGTACATTGTGAAAGGGCTAAATCAAGCTAATGAACATATACATTACCTCATGTATAAGTATGAGGTGATTTACACATCTACTTGTAGAAATTTCAGGTATACAACACATTGTTATTAATGGCAGTTAACATTAGCTTTTATATTTTTATGCCATTGTTTATCCTGTTTGTTTTATCTTGAATGCCCTCCCCCCAGTGGAATTCTGCTCATCTTTCTGTTTTTATTTTTTATTTCAGAATATTAAGGGGGTACAAATGTTTTAGTTTGCATGGATCGCTTTTGCAATACTTGAGTCCCAGTTATAGATGTGCCCATTGCTCAAATAGTGTTCATAGAACCCATTAGATAGGTTTTTTTCCCCTCCCTTCCTACCTCCCCCTGCTTGATTTCCGCTGAATTTTACTTCCCTCTGTGCACATGTGTTCTCATCAGTTAGTTCAGATTTAATAGTGAGTACATGTGGTGTTTATTTTCCATTCTTGAGATACTTTGCTTAGGAGAATTGTCTCCAGTTCCATCCAGATTGTTGCAAAAGTATTAATTCATCTTTTTTATGGCTGAGTAGTACTCCATGGTAAACATATACCACATTTTATTAATCCACTCATGAATCGATGGGCCCTTTGCAATTGTTAATTGTGCTGCAGTAAACATTTGAGTACAAGTGCCTTTTTGATGAAAAGTCTTCTTTTCCTTTGGGTAGATACCCAATAGTGGGATTGCTGTATTGAATGATAGATCTACTTTTAGTTATTTGAGGAATCTTCATACTATTTTCCATAGGGGTCGTATTAATTTGCAGTCCTACCAGCCATGTATAAGCGTTCCTTTCTCTCTGCATCCATGTCAGTATCTGTTGTTTTTGAACTTTTTATTAAAAGCCATTCTAACTGGGGTAAGGTGATTGATGATATCTCATTATGGCTATAATTTGCATTTTTCTGATGATTATTTTTTCATGTTTATTTTTTCATATGTTTACTGGTCATTTGTCTTCTTTTGAGAAGCTTCTGTTCTTGTCCTTTGCCCACTTTTTAATAGGGTTGCTTGGTTTTTTTCTTGCTGATTTGCTTGAGGTTTTTGTAAATTCTGGATATTAGCCCTTTATCGGCTGTATAGCTTGTGACTATTTTCTCCCATTGTGTAGATTGTATACTGGCTCTGTTGATTGTTTTCTTAGCTTTGCAGAAGCTTTTTATTTTAATCAAATACCATTTATTTATTTTTGTTGTTGCCATGATTGCCCTTGGGGTCTAAATTTTTTGCCTATGCCTGTATTTAGAAGAGTTTTTCCTATATTTTCCTCCAGAATTATTTTGGTTTGATGCCTTAGATTTAAGTCTTTTATCCATATTGAATTAAGTTTTGTGAGTGGTGAGAGGCAGGGGTCCTGTTTCATTCTTCTGCATGTGCCTATCCAGTGTTCCAAGCACCATTACTGAATAGGTCTTCTTTTCTCCAGTGTACATTGTTACCTAAAACTTTGTCAAAGATCAGTTGGTTGTAGGTAGATGGTTTTATATCTGGGTTGTGAGTTCTGTTCCATTGGTCTATGCCTCTATTTTTGTATAAATACCATGCTGTTTTGGTTACTATAACCTTTAGTATAGTTTGAAGTCTGGTAATGGGATGCCTCCAGATTTGTTCTTTTTGCTTAAGATTGCTTTGGATATTCAGGCTCTTTTCTGATTCCAAATGAAATGTAGAATCAGTTTTTCTGAATCTGTGAAGTATGACATTGGTAATTTGATGGGGATTGCATTGCATTTTTAAATCACTTTGGGTAGTATGGACATTTTAACAATGTTGATTGTACCCATCCATGAGCATGATATGTTTTTCCATTTGTTTGTATTCTCTGTGATTTCTTTCTTCAGAGTTTCATAGTTCTCCTTGTACAAATCTTTCACTTCCTCGGTTAAGTATATTCCTAGGTATTTTATTTTCTTTATAGCTATTGTGAATGATATTGAGTCTTTGATTGGAGTCTTGGCTTGACTGTTATTGGTATATAGGAATGCTACTGATTTATGTACATTGATTTTATATCCTGAGACTTTGCTGAATTTGTTTATCAATTCCAGGAGTCTCTTGGTGGAGTCTTTGGGGTTTTCTAGCTATAACCTCATATCATCAGCAAAGAGCGATAGTTTGACCTCCTCTTTCCTGATTTGGATACCCTTTCTTTCTTTCTCTTGCCTGATTGTTCTGGTTAGGACTTTCAGCACTATGTTCAATAGAAGTGATAACAGTGGGCATCCTTGCCTTACTCCAGTTCTTAGGGGAATGCTTTCAACTTTTCCCCATTAACTATGATGTTGGCTGTGAGTTTGTCATATGTGGCTTTTATAATTCTGAGATATGTTTCTTCTATGCCTATTTTGTTGAGGATTTTTATCATGAAAGGGTGCTGGATTTTGTCAAATGCTTTTTCTGCATCTAGTGAGATGATCATATGGTCTTTTCTTCTGCTGGGTTTGGGTTTGGTTTATGCTTTCTTTTTTAGTTTCTTGAGGTGTGATGTTGGGTTGTTAATTTGTGATCTTTTTTTTTGATGTAGGTATTTAAGGCTATGAATTTTCCCCTGAGGAATGTTTTTGCTGGGCCCTATAGATTTTGATAGTTTGTGCTCTCTTTGTTTTTCAGTTCAAAGAATTTTTTTGATTTCTGTCTTTATTTTATTCTTGACTCAATAATTGTTCAGCAGCAGGTTGTTTAATTTCCATGACTTTGTGTAGGTTTGAGTGTTTTTTTCTTGTGATTGATTTCTCTAATAGTTTTATTCTGCTATGGTCTGAGAGGGTAACTGGTATGCTTTTAATTTTTTTTTAAATTTGTTGAGGCCTGTTTTGTGGCCTAAGATATGATAAATCTTGGAGAATGTCTCATGTGCTGCTGAGAAGAATGTATTCTGTAGTTTTTGGGTAGAATGTTCTGTAAGTGTCTGTTAGGTCCATTTGATTTAGAGTTTGGTTTAAGTCCACTGTTTATTTATTTTCTGCTTTGATGATTTGTCAAGCTTTGACAGTGGGGTGTTAAGGTATCCAGCAATTATGATGGTGCTATTTATTTCTTTGCTTAGCTGTAGTAAAATTTGCTTTATTATCTGGGAACCCCTATGTTGGGCACATAAATATTTAGAATTGTTAAGTCTTCTTGTTGAATTGCTCCCTCTACCAATTATATAATGACCCTTTTTGTATTTCTTTACTTTTGTTGGCTTAAAGTCAATTTTACCTGACATGAGAATAGCTACACCTGCTCTTTTTTGATTTCTATTTGTGTGGAATAATTTTTCTACTCTTTCATGTTGAGTCTGTGTGTGTTCTTGTGGTTTAGATGTGTTTCTGGAGACAGCAGATATTTGGGTTGTGTTTTTTCATCCATTTGGCCAGCCTATGTCTTTTGAGAGGAGAACCCAGTCCGTTAATGTTAATTGATAGAATCAATATGTGTGGAATGTTGATCTGTTCATCCTGTTGGGTAGTCCCTTATTACTTTGTTTTACCTCTTCTTCTATGGTTTTATAAAAGTTGTGAGTTTTGGGTTTTTTTTTAAGTGATTTTACACTGGTGGGTATCTCTTGTGATAATTTGTGTAGAATGCTGTTCTGAGTATTTTGTGCAGGGCACGTCTGGTCATGGGCAATTCCCTTGGTATTTGCTTGTCTGGAAAAGAGTTAATTTCTCTATCAATTGTGAAACTTAGTTTTGTGGGATGCAAAATTTTAGGCTGGCAGTTGTTCTGTTTAAGTCAATTAATGATGAGGGCCCCAATGCCTTCTGGCTTGTAAAGTTTCTGCTGAGAAACCTGCAGTTAGCCTGATAGATTTTCCTTTGTAGGTTATTTGATGCTTTCATCTTACTGCTTGCAGAATTTTCTCCTTCATTTTGACTTTGGCCAGGTTGATTACTATGTGTCTTGGAGATGACTTATTTGCTATGAAGCTTCCCAATATTCAATGTCCTTCTTATATCAGTATGTCCTTCTTGTATCAGTATGTTCATCTTGTATCAGTATTTCTAGTGATATCAGGGAAGTTTTCTTCAATAATTTCCTCAAATAGGTTTTCCATGATTTTAGCTCTTTCTTCTTCTCCCTCAGGGTTAGCTATAATTCCAATGATAGCTCACTTCACATAGCCCCATATCTCTCTCAGTGATAGCTCAGACTTTTTAATACTCTTCTCTGACTCTTTGAATGACTGGGTTATCTCGAGAGCCTTGCCTTCAAGCTCTAAGATTATTCTCCTTGGTTTAGCCTGTTGTTGAAGCTTTCTGTTGTGTTTTGAAATTCCCTAAATGACTCTTTCATTTCTTTAAGTTCTATTATATCCTTCCTTATTTTGTCTAGCTTTCTAGTGACTTTCATTTTTTCATTGATTTCTTAAAATCTTTTTTTTTGGCTTCTTTTTGTTGGATTTGAAATTTCTCTTCAATTCCGTGCATCTTATTTGCCATCCATATTCTGAATTCCATTTCTGTCATCTCAGCAATTTCCTTGTGGGTGGAATCCACTACTGTAGTTCCATTGTGTTCCATTGGACCTATTTTTTTTTCATGTTGCCGGGGTTCATTTGCTGGTTTCTTCTCATCTGATTCTTCTCTCTTCTCTTGGTTCTAGGTGTTGAGCCTAAGAATACTGAGTTATAGAAATGCCCCCTGTATTTCTGGAGACAAGATTTGATTTCAGGAGTCAAATAAGGCTTTGCCTTAAAGAAAAAATAAATGTGTTAGTTCAAAAGCTGCCTTGCCTCAGGAGGGCATCTCCTTGGTCAGTAACAGCTGCACTTCAAAGAGACAGCTGTAAACTGGGCTTATGGTTCTCACCTGTTTTGAAAGACAAGACAGGCCTCACCTAGGACCAAAAGGTTGCCGGAGCGACCGACAAAGACCCCCAGAGATGAGAGCTCATCAGATAGATATGCTAATGCCCAAGCCGGGCCCAGACGGAACCATGCGGTTAAAGTAATTAACACAAAGCACAGCTCATGTTGACTTCTGAGATCCTCTCTGTCTCCAAGAACACAATCACCGGAGCCAAGATGTCTTTGTTTTTTGCTAAAGTAATAGCCTTATCATAAAGCTTAGAAGTTCGCCCTAAGAAGATTTTGTAACTCATTGTTCCCCTAGATAGAGTTAGTTAAAGGACCTGTAGTAGCCTTTTAGAAGATTTTGACCCTAAACCAAACTGCCTGTTAGGGCAACGGGAGCCTGTATTTACCCTATAAAATACCTGTGTGGAGTTTCAGTCTTTGATATATTTTTGCGGAAAGAAATATATCCATCCAGACTCCTCCTTTATCTATTTTCATAAACCTTTACTTTATAAACGATATCTTTGGCTCTGTGTATTATTATTATTTTATTTTTATTTCTGTTTCCTACTATTTTTTCATCCTTTGCGATGACCCCTGCCTGAGAGACATGATCGGAAGAAAAAAACCTCTTTGCGGGGAGCGTAGCTAACGCCCTGCACTAGGTTAATAGGATTGCAGGACACCTGTTCTCCTTTGCTGGGGACTCTCCTGTGGCATATTTGGCTCCTCTGTTAGGCACCCATGCTGGGTAGGAGGTGTGCTTGGCCCCTAGTCATAGGGCACCACGTGGGGGAATGTCTATTCCTTCCCTGACCCAGAGGGAATGGGGCAAAGGCTGCCATTGGAAGTCTGGGTCAGGAGCGGACCTGGCTCCATGCGCCAGGGAAATCAAGATGGTGTCGGTTGCACAAACCTGGGAATGGCAGGCACTAGATCTCTGCTGCACCTGCTCTCTGGTGGAATGTCTCTGCACAGACTCTGATCAGCTTTCCAATCCCCCCAGAAGTCTGCAGTGGAAGAGGGAAATCCCTCACAGATTGAGCTGCCTGTAACTTTTGTTTCTCTCCTAAAAATCAGTGTCCTCTTGGCTTGCTTCTATCCTGCTGTCTTCCCCTTTCAAAGCAGTGTGAATTGTACTGGGACCTCCCAGCTTACTCTCTGAGATGGTGGATGATCCTTTAAGAATCAGCCACACCCTGTTTGATTGAGTTGGTAGGTGCTGTAATGAGCTAGAGTTCTTCTCCCTGTCACTGGTTGATGTTTGCAGGAAAGAGCCAACTGTAGAGGGTTTTTTTTTTTTTTTTTGCCTGTAATAAGCTCTAGCCCCTCAGGAGGAGCACTTGAATGCTCCAGGCTTTGGGCTTGGAGAGGGGCCCTGTAGCTCCCAGGGTGTTGCTTGTTCTCCACCACAGCAGAGGTGGGTGCAGGAGCCAGGCTGGGCATGGGTAGGCTGGGTGAGCCTAGAAGGCTTTGCAAAGCCTCAGTAGGGCTCAGAGATCATTTTCTCAGCCACTAGGGGAGAGCCTCTGGGAGCAGGGTTGAGGCAGGCTCTCCAAATGGGGATGGCTGCTCATGAGAAAGGGGTCATAATTCCCCGACTGGCTATCGGGAGTGAGCTCTGCCCCTGTTGCTACCCCTGCCCTCTGATGTCTGGTTGCAAACGGGCCCCTGAACCTGTCGCACTAGGTTGCTATAGTGCTGCAGGCTGGGATCTTCCCTGCCAGGGGGCCTGCCCTGGTCTGACAGAGTGGCTTTCCTGTGGGGGGGATGGGTGCTCCCCCAGATTGCTGTGTCTTGGACCCCCACTGTATTCTCCCATCAGTTCCACCCACATGGGCTCCCGTATTTCCCAAATCCAGCTCCTAAATCTCCTCCCTGTGTCCCCTAGCAACCCACTCTAGTCCTGGGGGCACGGAATCAGGCCTACCTCTCTGACCTGGGCATCTCTGGGAAGTGCTGGCAGGCAGGGAGCTCCCAGACTGGGCACCCTGGGTCCACTGCAGGTCCTCAAGTGGAAAGGTGCAGGCCCCACTTTCTGTGGCAACCTTAGACTGGAGGATGTGCCAGCTGAGGAGAGGCAGCCGCTCACTAAATTAATTCTTGGCTCAAACTGCTCTCCCAGCTGCAGTGGGCAGGGGAGGGGTGAGGGAGGATAAGAATCTGAATAGAAGAGAGTCAGCTCTCTGGTTTCTCAGGTCACTCTCCTTGGAGGGGAACCCTGTAGGGAATGTCCAAGCTCTGAGATGACACAAGTTCTCCCTACGATTCTGTGGGTGCTGCAGTGCTTGGGCTCGTGGGTGTGGAAATGCTTCCAAGCAACTTGGTAGCCCGCTGGTCACCGAAGGTGTGTGGGAAGGAGAAGGGATCCGCCCCGCACCCCTTCACTGGGCTCCGAGCCTCTCTGGGTTTGATCCTCACCAATATCTTTTCTTCCTTTTTCCTCTTCCTTTTCTACTTCCTGGTTTTCCTGCATGAAGTCCCAGGCAGGTACTTCTTCCTCTGCTCTACACCTGAGCTGCGTCCTTGCTCCCCTCTCCTTTGTCTGAAACGCTTCCTTCCCTCTGGGATGGTCCACTGAGCGATGTCTCTAGTCAGCCGTCTTGCCCCCAATTCCCCTGCTCATCTTTGAAGAGCTTACTAATTTTTGGTCTCCTTTCTAAAGCACTTTGTGACCAGCAGTCTCTCATTGGAACTGTGGAGCCCAGGGCTACCTGACACTTCCGTGACCTCCTATCACAGTGTGTATTGCAGCAGTTTGCAGTTAGTTGCATGTGTCTGTTTGCCTGTTGAATTGTGAATGCCTTGAGGATCTATTTGTCTCATTCATTTCCATATCCCAGAGCACTTAGCACAGTGCTTCAACACCATAGGTTCCCAACAATATCTTCTGTTAAATGGAAAGAGTAGACTTAGGGAACTATACACAAACAGCTTAATATTGTTCACTGGCAATGTCCAAAATGTACTATTAAATAAAGATGGCTTATGAGTCATTAGGATAGAAACTGAGAGATTTCTGCTTCCAGCATTATGTTCAGACTATTAATACATACGAAAGACCCTTAGCTAAAACATGAGATGCTGGAAAATTACAAAATCCATAATTTTAATCAAACCTGAGTTCAATGAAAAGCAGGGGACAGGACTTCTGGTCCCGGTAAAGGTGGAATAAATGTAGCTGTTCCCTCCCACTGAGCACAGCTGAGACCTCTGGACAAAGTATTACACAAAATGCAACCCCCTGAAAACTCTGGAAAGTTTGTCATAGCAAGAAGATTGGGGCAGGGAGACCAAACTTGAAGAATGACTTGTTGGGGGATAAATTTCTTTCTTTTTTTTCCTTTCTCTTTTATGTTCTGGCTTCAACCTGAGCATGTCCCCAATGCAGAGCTGTAGCAGGCGCCGACAAGAAAATCTCCAAGGGAAACCCTGCTGGGAGCCAGGACAGGTGCCGCTGTGAGTCAGAGAATGGGAGCGGGCTCCCCATTAATTGGGTGTTCGGCCCCCACCCCAGCCCTGAGTGTGGCCCCTGTTGTCACTGCTCTGTGGCAAGGCAGTGGCATGGGCACTGAAAACCCTGGGAGAAAAATCTTTCTGGCCTGAGCACTGGGAGAAGGAGAGTCCATCACCCAAAGAGTTTGTGGATGCATTTTTCTCTCTTTGAACTCACTGTTTTACTCTGAGAGTGGCCCCAGTTGTGTGAAACCATGCAGAGCATGGGTGGCTCAAATGCTGAGACAAATCTTGTCTTCAGAGAAGAAGGCTGGGAAGAGGAGACCTGGGAGCTGAAAGCAGGGGAACCCACAGAGGATAGAACTGAAAGGGGATCCCCAGATTCTGTGCATCAATTGGTATAGTCTGAGCTTTGCATGCACAGGACAGAAAGCAGTAAGAAAAGATGAACTTAAACAATTACCACGTGTTTTGTAGTATGCAATCACACTTCTAAACAATGTCAAAGAAGAAACCATAATGGAAATTCATTAATACTTAGGGCTGAATGATATTGAAATACTAAATATCAAAATTATGTGATATAAAGCAGTGGTCCCCAACCTTTTGGCATCAGGGACTGGTTTCACAGAAGACAATGTTTCCACAGGCTGGGGCGCAGAAAGGGGTGGTTTTGGGATGATTCAAGTGCATTACATTTATTATGCACTTTATTTCTATTATTATTACATTGTAATATATAATGAAATAATTATACAACTCACTGTAATGCAGAATCAGTGGGAGCCCTGAGCTTGTTTTCCTGCAATTAATGCCGTCACTGATCTGACAGGAGGCGGAGCTTAAGCAGTGATGTAAGTGATGGGGAGCGGCTGTAAATACAGATGAAGCTTCCCTCACTCCTGCTGTGCTTCCTGGTTCCTAACAGGCCATGAACCACGACTGGTCCTCAGCCTGGGGGTTGGGCACCACAGATATACAGACAGTAAGAAAAATTTATAGGCCTAAATGCTTATATTAGAAAAGAAGAAAGTCATAAAATTAATGTGCAGAATATCCAACTGCTTAAGAAATTAGAAAATGAACATCAGGAGTAATCCATGGGAAATAGGTAATAAATATGAGTGTATAGATTGATAAAATAGAAAACAAATTAACTTCTGTCAAAAAAGAGAAAAGCTAGTTTTTTGAAAAGTCTAATACAATATAGAAACCTCTGATCAGATTGGTCAAGTGGCAAATACAGAAGGCAAAAATGATCGGCCCTGGGAGCCCAAAGGGTGATATAACTACAGAAACAGCAGAGATTAAAAACAATAAAGGATATTATAACTGACTTTAACAATGTAGATGAAATGGGCAATTTTCTAAAATCATATAACTTACTGAAACTTATTTAAGAAAATAAATAAAAAGCTAAGAAGTCTTATAACCAATTATGAAATTGAGCCAGTGATTAGAAACTTCCCGTAAAGAAATTACAAAGCCCAGACAATTTTAAAAATGAGTTAAATGAAATATTTTAGGAAGAGATGGTGAGAGTTTTTGTAAGTTCTGGGCTCTGAAGGTCTGAAAATCTGGAGTGCTGACGTCTGAGAGCAGGAGAGGAGGGAGGGATGCCCAGCTGTAGAAGAGAGGGTGAATTCTCCTTTTCTCTGCCTTTTGTTCTACGTGGGGCCCTTAGTGGATTGGATGCGGCTCACTCACATTAGTGAGGACATATCTTCTTTATTCACTCTACTGATTCAAATATGAATCCGTTCTGGAAACACCCTCACAGGCACATCCAGAAATAATATCTTCCTGGCTCTCCAGGTATTCCTTAACTCAGTCAAATCACATAGGATCACACACACATCACAAGGAGGCTGCTTGATTTCTGTAGTGTTGTCTGGCCTAAGTTATTTCTCCAAAAGTGTGTGTGTATATGTGTGTATCTTTTAAAAATGATTTAATTTCACAATTTGTCTACCGAGACCTTCGCTGTTTGGATCCCTAGTTGTTCTTCTGAGAGTTTGACCTGCAGGAAGTGCATGAAGACAGCCTGTCTTTTGGTGGCCACATCACTCCTTGATGAGCAGTTAAGGCCTGGAGGGGAGGGAGCGCATGTTGTCAGTGGTGACTGCAAGGCCCACCCCACCTAGGAGCCAGGAAAACAGCCGAGGCACCTCTAAGGAGTCTGTAATAGGCACTGAGCAAACACGGGTGGCTCGCAAGACAGGGTTTTTAACAGGCAAAGCCCTATTTTTAGATTCAGTGACAAATTAGGGTGGCAGAAGTTTGCATATAGAATACAAATATGCTGAAAGCCACCCCCAGGAGAGAGCCCCTGGGCAAAACCAGAGGTGGAATCAGGAGGTACATAATACATCAGTGTGGCCTGAGGAATGAGACTTCAATAAAATAAAATGGACATAAACCATTTTTGAGTAATGTAAAATTAATCTACATTGCTGGTATTCAAGAACACAGAAAGAGTTGGCTGCAGGCCAGGGATGGGAACCTGCTGCCTTAAAGCCACATGTGGCCTTGTAGGTCCTTAAGTGCGGCCTTTTGATTGAATCCAAATTTTACAGAACAAATCCTTTTATTTTTATTAATACATTTTTGTTCATCTTTTATATTTTCATTTTATTTTTAAGATTAATGTATTTAAAATACCAAAGCATGAAATCAGTTTCAGTGAAATAATCCTGCCAGATTGACCGGCACAGCTAGAACATTAATAAGCCATAAGGGCTAAATTGACGACTGCTACGCTCATGATTTAGTTCTAACTTCCCCACCTGACCAGCACCACTACTACATGAGGCTGGTTGGTGCGGGTTTATGGAGGTCAAGTACAACAGTCTGTTATCAGCTTTTGACAACCGCGCATTGTGTTTTTATTTGAAATGGAATTTGTGAATGGTTGCACAGCTAGACAGTATTTTTCAATTCTGCCTGCTTAACAGCTCATCATATCAAAAAAAGACCAAGAGAACACTGAAGGAAGAAAACAGATTTTTAAATGAGGATTGGGAATTGCAATATTTCCTTGTTCCTGCTAAAGATAAGATGGTTTGCTTGCTTTGTGATCCTGAAATACCAGCAGTAAAGAAATTCAGTGCTCATCAGCTTTATAGCAGTCATAGGGACCAAAATATTTTAAATTAGAGGGAGAGGCATGAAAGGTTGTATTGCAGAAATTAAAAGATGAAAAGCAAAAGCAAAGACAATTCTTTCAAGCAGCAATAAGACTTGGAAATAATGCCACTGAAGCAACTTATAAAGTAGCTTATATACTCGGGGGAAGAAGGGAAGCCATTCAGTGATGTAATTGTGAAAGAATGTATTGTCAAAGTTGTAGGATGCTTAGACCCTGATAATGTTTCAAAGTACAAACAACTGCCTCTTTCAAGGAGAACCATAACTGATTGGCAGCACAAATTAGCCTTCAACTTAACAGAACAACTTCATGTAATACTTCAAAAGGAAAATATATATTATTCAATTGCTTTGGATGAATCAACTGATACTACTGACTCTGTGCAGGTTTTATACTTCATTTGGGTCATAACAGAAGATTTTCTTTGCTACGAACAGAACATGGGGAATAGATGTCTTCAACAACTTTCCAGATAAATGTCATGAAGTTGGACTGAATTTGGTAAATTTAGTGAGTGTATGTACAGAGACAGTGCATCTTCCATGACAGGAAACCATGAAGGGTTTATTGCCCAGGCAAAAAAAGTATTTACAGATCCAGATACTCTCATTTGTTTTCATTGTATCTTGCATCAGCAAAATCTCTGTGCTAAAGCAGCTACTATTTTAAGTGACACTTTGCAACAAGTTATAAGTATTGTTAACTACATTTGTGCAAGTGCAACATGGCATCATCAGTTTCATAACATGTAAAAGTTGAACAATGAGGTATTCAGTGTGGATTTGTCCTATCATTCTAAAGTGTGTTGGCTATCACAGGGATAGGTGTTAACCAGAATTTTTTCTCTATGAGAATAGATAGTTAAATTTTATGAAGAACAGAATCTGCAATGCAAATTATTGAAAGAAGTTTTCTATAGGAATGCAGCATTTCTGGGTGATATCATGTCAAATCAAGATGACTTGAATATTTCTTTGCAAGATAAAACTAAGTCTGCATATGATATGTGGCAAAAATCCAAGAATTTTGAAAAAGCTATCTTTTTTCAAAACACTTCTTCAAAAGGAAATTTCAGATGAACATTTTCCCTAGTTAGCAAAGCTCATTGATGAGCAGGATGATATATGCGAATCATTTGAAGAACAGGCAGCTGTTAGAGACCTATTAATTGGAGAATACAACGAAAGTTTCACTGACTTTGAGAATCTTGACATCACACTCAAATTAGCATTTTAGCCTCACCTAGTTGATATGACTAAGGTACCTGAAGAACAACTGATGGAATTGATTGAGCTCCCAGTAGATGACATTTTAAAGTCATTGTTTGACTTCAGAAAGATCCAATTGAAATATGGAAAAATGCAGTAGAATACTCACACCTCTGGCAACATGCCTGAAAGATGCTTTTTTGGTTTTCAACCACTTACGGCTACAAATCTGCATCCCCCTACCTAAGCCAAATCAAGATACCCTTAAGGTCACAAATGACCGACACCCATCTCTAGGATCAACTGAAACCGGGACCTCTGTGCTGTCACAAAATATTAAAATGGTTTCCAACAAAAAGCAGATACAACAAAGTCTTTAAAGGTTTGTTAACTTTAAATTTAACAAGTATTTTTCATTTTTTGAAATTGTTAAGTACATAGTAGTTAGATTTTCTTACAAAATCATGTACATTTTTAAGTATATCTAAATGAAGTTCCTTGAATGTGGCCTTATTTGATTACAGCTAAATTAATGCGGCCTTCCAGCATGAAAAGTTTCCCCACCCTTATTGTAGGCACTTGCTGTTTTATTTCAAGTGCCAGGAAACATGATTTGATATTTCCTTTTCCTTTACCTCTGTGCCTATTCTCAATAAGAACTGGCTGAATGAGCACAGTATGAAGTGTTGTGCACTTATAAGTATTAGCATTGGGTTGCCCCTCCTGTAGGAGAATAATGTCAGTGATTTACCAAGCCCAGTGTCAAAAAGAAGCAGGATAGTGTAATTTCTAGCATGGTATAAGAACGATTATAATTCAGTAAGTTTTTCCAATTGCTGATCATTTATATAATAATGAGCTCTGTCTTTCTCTCAGGTTAAAACATCCTTCAATAAACAGTTATGTTTCCTCTTTTACAGTTATGTTTCTTCTTCTTCTATACGCAAATAGTGGAGGGCCAGTGAAGTTTACCTCCAGCTACACAAAAAACATTGAAATGTGCATTCTTTTAATGTCTTAAAAAGGGATTCTACATGTGTACCCCTAATTCTACTCTCACCAAATTAATTGATAAATTTATAAATTAAGTATTGAGTTAAGTAATAACTGTTATTTACTGAGTGTTTATTGTGTGTCAGGCACTGTGTGCTTTATGTGAATCAACCATCTAATCCCTTCAGTAGCCCTCTCGGGTGGATGCTATTATCATCTCTATTTTTACATGTGAGCAAACTGAGGCAGAGAGAGGTGAAGGAACTTTCCTGAGTCATGCAGTGTTATGGATTGAATAGTATGCCCCCCAAATTCATATGTTGAAACCCTGACTTCCAATGTGACTATATTTGGAAATTGGGGTTTAGAGAGGTAATTTAGGTTAAATGAGGTCATAAGGACCAGTGTCTGGTGTCTTTATAAGAAGGAGAAGGCACCAGAGTGTGTGTGTTCTCTCTCCACATGTACACAGAGAAGAGGCCATGCAGGGATGCAGTCAGAAGGCTGCCGTCTGCTCACCAAAAAGAGAGCCCTCACCAGAAATCAATCTTGCTGACACCTTGATCTTGGACTTCCACCTCCAGAACTGTGGGGAAATAAATTTCTGTTGTTAAGCCCCCCATCTGGTATTTTTTTACGGCAGTTTGGGCAGGCTAACAGGCACAATAAGAGTGGAACGAGGATTCTTATTTAGGAAGTCTGGCTCCAGGGTCTATGTTCTTAACCACCACACTATTATTTCTGCTTTTGAAGACAGAGGCCATGTGTTAATTTTGATCTTATAACCCCAATAGTGCCTTACACCTGAGGGTGGCTAACATTTCACAAAATAAAATGGAGCGTGAATGCATTATTGTAGCCAAAGGGATTTGCTATTGTCATCTTTTTCTTTTGTTTTGTTTTAAAATTTGTAAACCACTTAAATGGTTCAAAAATTTAGTCAGCGTAAAGAGATAAATTCATAACAATCTCATCCCATCCCTCCTCCTATATGTGCTCATTTTCATCAATTTCTGCCTTATCCTCCTGTGTGTCCTTTTATAAAAAGAAGCAAAGTAGACATATACACATACATGTTCTTATTTCTCATTCTTTCAGGACAAGAAACTGAATAACAGTTTCCTTCTACTAAAGTCATTTGAAATCACTCAATGTGCTCATTTCCTTTTACAGAAAACAGCTTCCTCAATGACGTAGTGGGTGGGGCCAGGCTGTGGAAGTTGGAGGCAACGGGCTTCGGTTTGAATCCTGGCTGCACAGAGTGGCAGTGGGACCTGGGGCAGGCTACTTAACCTCTCTGGCTTCCTCCTCCATCATAATGGGGAAAGGGATGACCAGATTAGGTGTTAGACGCTTCACATGTGAAAGTACTCAACACAGTGTTCTGCCTGAGGACGCCACTGGCGGTTCTCTTAATTCCCTTCCTTTCCTTGGTCAAGTGTAAAAGCAACAGCAGACCTTTCTTGTAGAATTAGTAGCACTGATCAATAGCTTTTATCCCTCATATCAAGTGTTTTGTTGTTTGTTGCTTCTTTCAAACAGAATAAAATCCCAACAGGGAAAGATCTGGTGATGCCATGTCTTAGCTTCCTATTGATGTCAGGGTTTACTTTATGCATGACTGTTCTTTGAATATTTCAAAATACTCTTTGGTGCTTGATATTTGAAGAGTCTCTCCTCTCTTCAATGCCCCTCATTATTCTGAATTTTTCAGGCAGTGATTCTTAACTTTTTAAAGTCAAAGACCCTTTTGGGGATCTAATGAAACTCATAGATCCTCTTCTCTTAAAATATGCACTTGTATAAAAGTTTGCAAATGGTTAAGTGTTCATGGACTCACTAAAAAAGCCCAAGGGATTCCAGTTTCAAACAAAACAAAACAAAACAAAAAAGCAAAGATAAAAAAATAATATAACTCTCTTTTAGGGGAAAGTGTGTGCATACATGTAAAGAAGAAGAGGTTTAAGGAAAAATAGGGAAGCATAGGAAGAGAGAATTTATTTAAACTGCAACTGGGTTATAGGACCCTCACGTGCTTTGACAGTATCTGGTGCTCACCTCAACAGAATCTTTCTCACTAAATTGTAATTGTCAATAGTTGTGTGTATCTTTCTCAAGTCTGGGGATAGATGTTCCTGTGGGCAGGAGCTCTCTCTTGGCCACCATTTTATCTCCATCCCCTTGTACAGTGTTTGGCAGTATGTCCAATAAATATTTGTTAGTGGCTGAATGAATTAAAGGACCCAAGTGGTAATAATTCATTTACTTGTTTATCATATATTTATTGAGAACCTATTATGTGCAGGCACTTTGATGGGTTCTAGGGGTAGAGTGGTGACTTGGTCCTTGGGTTCACTGGATTTATAGTCTACTGAAAATAAAATAAACATCCAAATAAATGTAAAATTACAACTATGTAAATATAAAATTATAACAAATGCAATGAGGAAAAGTTAGATTCTTCTATAAGACCACACTTGGCCAGGTGTGGGAATTAGTGAAAATGTCCCTGAGAATGTGATGTTTGAGGTAAGATTTGAAGGATGAATGAGGGGATTTGTGGGTTCGGGGTAAGTGCACTATGAGCAGAGGAAACAGCATTTGCAGAGGATGGGTCTGTTGTAGTAGGGTTCCTGAGGTGTTCAAGAAACTGAAAGAAGACCAGTGTGTTTGGGGTATGGGTGAAGGGAGATTGGTACCAAATAAAAGTATTGCTCTGGCTGCAGAGGGGAAATGACTTGGGGGAGGGCAAAGCAAGAAGATGTGGGGAAAAGAGATAGGAAGCTACTTCAACAGGACAAAGAAAAAATTATAGTTTTGGGACTAGAACAGAAACAGTGGAGATGGGGAGACTGAATTGGACTCAGGACATATTTAGGAGGCCAAATGGACAGAACTCTGCAATGAATTATTTATGAGGGTGAGTTAGAGGGAAGAGCCAAAAACGACGCCCAGGTTTCTGGCTTAGGCAACAGGATGCATGGTGCTGGTCACTGTGAATCCTGTGTGCAGGAAGACTCTGTGTTTGGTTTGGGCAACAGGATGCATGTGGTGCCATTGGGAATCCTGAGTGCAGGAAGACTCTATGTTTGGTTTAGGGCATGTTAGTTTATTGTGACTTTAAGACATGCAAGAACATTGGGTAGGCTATTGGAATAACCAAGTCTCAAACCCACAGAAGAGGTCTTGGTTAGACATATGTATAGGGATATCAGTGACCTATGGATGAGAATGGAAGCCTGGGAGGGGATGAGATTGTCTAGGGAAGGGTGCAAGGAGAAGGGAAGGCTGAGGAGGAGACTAAGCCTTATGAAAACTTAACATCCGATGGGCAGGAGGAGGAAGATGAACCTACCCCAGATGTCAAGAAAGAGTGGTGAGAGGAGGAAATCCAGGAGAATGAAGGGTGGCAGAAGCAAGTGAGTAGGATACTTCAAGAAGGGCAAGTGGGCCAGGCATGGTGGCTCACACCTGTAATCCTAGCTCTCTGGGAGGCTGAGGCAGGAGGATCGCTTGAGGACAGGAGTTCAAGACCAGCCTGAGCAACAGTGAGACCCCCATCTCTACCAAAAATAGAAAAAATTAACCAGGCACGGTGGCTGGTGCCTGTAGTCCTAGCCACTCGGGAGGCTGAGGCAGAAGGATCACTTGAGCTCAGGAGTTTGAGGCTGCAGTGAGCTATGACAATGCCACTGCACTCTACCCATGGAAACAGAATGAGACTCTGCACCTCCAAAAAAAAAGACAATAACAAAAACAAACAAACAAAAACAAAACAAGAAGGGCAAATGGTTGCGCATATGCAGAAGAATGAAACTAGACCCTTATCTCTCACCATATACAAAAATCAAATCCAAATGGATTAAAGACTTAAATCTAAGACCTGAAACTATGCAACCTCTAAAATAAAACATTGGGGAAACACTTTAGGATGTTGGTCTGGGCAATGATTTCTTGAGTAATACCCCCAAAGCATAGGAAACCAAAGCAAAATTGGACAAATGGGATCACATCAAGCTAAAAAGTTTCTGCACAGCAAAGGAAACAACAATGTGAAAAGGCAACTCACAGAATGGGCGAAAATATTTGCCAACTACCCATCTGACAATGGATTAATAGCTAGAATATATAAGGAACTCCAACAACTCAATAGGAAAAAATAAAATAATTTGATTAAAAAATGGACAAAATATCTGAATAGACATTTCTCAAACGAAGACATACTAATACAAATGGCCAATAGGTATATGAAGAAGGGCAAGTGGTGACCAGTGTCAAGAACTGATAAGAGACAAAACTGCCCCAGACTGAAAAGCAGACCTTGAATTCAGACATGGTGGTCACAGTCAACTCAGTGAGAGTCGAGGGGTAAAGAGGGAGCCAGTGAAGTGGTTTGAGAAGCGAATCTGAGGTTAGGAAAAGGGGAGAGTTGGTATAGAAAAGTTTTTCAAGGATCTGACCCTGAAGATCAGGGAAGAAAGCCACAGTTAGCAAGGGATACGGGATTGAGTGAGTTTTTAAAGATGTGAGACACCCGACTATGTATAAACACTGACGAGAAAGGCTTGGGCTGAGTGGGTGTGGCTCGCTCTACAGGGAGAAGAAGAGGTGATCAGCCACAGCTCTGCAGAGATGGTGAGGCTGGGGGGAGAAGGAGCCACCCCTCCTCTGTCCTCACAGAAGGAAGGACACCATCACGGGTACCAGTATAGGTAGACACAGTGGCAAAGACTTGGAATTTCTTTCTGTAAGTTTCCCTTTTCTTGTGAAGTAGGAGGTGAGGGGGAGAAGATTTGAAATTTTCTGTGGAAAGAAGTGCCCCTACCACAGCCCATCAACTTTGGGGTCCCACTTGCCTTAAGCTCACTGACACATTCCATCTCCTTGGCCACCCCATCTGGGGGGCTCCACTGCCCTACCTGACGCCATCCTCAGCGCACCTGGCTGACTTTTAGCCCTTCCTCAGGGATGAGGTCGCGTCCCCCACGGGGCCTTTCCTGACACCCACACCCCCTCACTGAGTTAGGTCTCCCTGTCATACACATCTGTCTGCCCGTCCCCTTGGTGGCTCTGACTCCCTTTGTCATTGTTTATGGAATGCCTGTATTCTCTGATAGAACACAAGCACGTGACGGCAGGGACTGCATCTGCCTTGTGTTTCTGGAACCGTGCCCAGAGTGGATGTTACGGAGTCTAACCAGCATTTCTTACACTGACAACCCTTACCAGGACTCAAAGCCAGTCGCAGAGATACAGTAATGCCTTCACCTGTGGGAAAATATGGCTAGTAAGAGGCTGTTTATGAGGCAGGCTAAAACAAGCGGCCCAGAGTTTGCAAGTTTAGGGGCCGTGAGATTCACTCTGGGCTGAGTGAGCCTGCCCGGGAAGGCGTCCGGAGAAGGAAGAACGCCTTTAGCCGGATCCTGAAGGTTGGCCAGGGGACGGATAGGTGGAGGGTCAGAAAGGCCTTGCAGGTGAACAGAACCAATGTGTGTTTTGGAGTCTCCATCTGTCGTTTGCAAACACACTTGTACTAAAGTGAAGTCATTTAGAACTGGACACTTTAAACAAAAAAGCTAACTGTGGCTTCTTGTGGAAACTCTTGGTCCCTGTGACCTAGGTCCCTAGACCACACTGTGCCACCACTTTGTATCTGGGCAGTTATCTGCAAAGGAGAAAGTGAATAGAACCTGCTGGAGGCAGGTGGGTTACCAAGGAAGGAGCTTTCACTGATTTGCATTTGATAAAGCCATTAACACCAATTAAAACAACTTTTAATTCCCCAAGCTGAGATTTGTCTCTGCCATATAAGATGCCTTTGTCCAACGCTTGATTCAGTAACTGGGCAATTTACTTGTTGGAAGGGAACAGAATGTGCAAGCCTCTCCCGCTGATATTTTTTTAGGTCTATGAATCTGTCTGGCATTTCAGAAGCACAGAGAAACTGGAGAACATTAACTAAAAACCAAGCATAGCTTAGGCTGGCCTCGCCATAGTTCACTGTCAGTGCCTGTTCATAATTGTTTACCTTTTCATTAATTTTCGCTCCTCAGGAGCTACTTTTGATTAGTTTGCAGAGTGATAAAATTCCCTTGTTCTCTGAGGACCAGTTTGTACTCAGCCTTGTTAATAGCCTGTGAAAAGGAAATGCCTCCAGCATGCTTTAAATTCTTCTTAAAGTTAATGGCAAAACAATGGTCAAACTTCCTGCCCTCCCTCCTGACCTCAAAATCATTTTCAGAAAGATTCAAAGGTGCTTTTCTACAGGGGGAGGAGGGCTGAGGGCAGAGGGAAGGAGTGAGAGAACCATTGATTGCAAGAAAACAGGTGTTTTTCTTTTGAAACAAAACAAAACAAAACAAAACAGGCTTTAAAGGATTTTTTAACCAAAAGCAATGAATCTTTAAAAACAAGTAAGACCCTTACCGAGTGACTCACAAATCTAGTGTCAGGACGGTAACATAATAGAGACATAGTTATAAAAGTGACCACATCTTATGGACTGTCTAATAAATGCAATCTTAAATTGAAATACTGGGCACATTTTGGGAGATGTAGTTTGCATCCTGCATGTTTGTAAAGGCCTTTGGCCCTTGGTGACAGTGAACTGGTTGCACCACGTTCAGTAAGTAAGCTTTTGTCCCAGAGGTTCTGGGCATTCCTAGACTGCCCTGGGACTGCAGTCCTGCCCTGAGGGCGCCGCTGTTCCTTTAGTGGCAGCTACTAGACCAGAGAACATCATGCATAGAGTCACTTAGCAGCCTTTCCTAGAGTTTCTTCATAAATCCTCTTTTACTATTAGAAATGTCTCAAGGTGTTCAGGAGTCTAGCAATAGCATACAGACATTCTTGCAATATACTGAAAGTTCCTTGTTCTTCAACTAACAATGAAGAGTTAATAAAATTGGGGAAAAATCCACTTATGACACTATTAAGGAATCTGCACCCTTTCTTCACACTTGGAATCTTTCCTGACTTGTGGAAAATTTAGTTTGGTTTATAGTGTCTGAGACAGACTTCTGAATTAGTACATCCTCGTAAACGTATGCGTAATACTGTTAGAAATGAGAGCCTCCTTTAGTCTAAATCCACTTTTAAAGTATTGATTTAAAGTGAATATACCAGCTAGTCTCTACATTCCTCACTCCAAACCATTTATGGTGAAAAATGCAAACCAGGAGAGTTTAACGTTTCACATATGGGTTTTTGATATTTAACGAGAATCAAACATTTCCAGGAGGATAGGAAAACTCTGTGTGGCAGAATAAACCCCCACCACACTTTACCCATTGGCTCCCAAATCACCACCAGGTGCCCGAGTTCTGTCCCGACTGTTAAATTCTAGTCATAACAGGAGTATCTCATCAATTTTCATTCACACCTCTAGCTTTTCATTATCCTGGGGTGATACGATATTCTTGTGGCTTAATCATTTATTTGGCTCTGACTTTTAAAGACAAGGAGGAACTGAATAACAACACTGTGTTCCTCTCTGGGCTAATCTCTGTCATCTCAACTCACTGTTCGTCCTGGGAAGGAGGCTGGCGTGTTCCAGCTCTGGCAGCCAGTGTGCCGGGAGATATTTAAGAGAGTTCCTGAGAGAGCAGGAACAGCAGGTACCAGGATGCCGGGTCACAGCACATTTTCAGTGAGTTTCATTTTAACAGCAGCACTGCCACAGTAGTGGAATAAATTGTGTGTGGGGATCAGATCGAAGGGGGAGGGATGGAGCCCTTTCATCTGTCCTAGTTAAGAAAAGTCATATATTAAATGAAATAATACACGAGTGTCTAGCCCACTGCAGAGCATGTAACATGTTCTAATGACATCTTTATTAAGCACAGATTATTATATTGTTCTTATTATAACTTGAAGGATCTAGTTCAATTCTTACTTTCTAGCTCATTTCTTTGGATCCCATGAGTTTTTTGGTCTTTCTAAGAGTGTCCTATTAGATTAAAGAGCTGGCCAAGGGATGTGTGTATGAGTAGGTTTGGAAGAGCAGTATTTTGTGTCTTTCAGAAACAGCTTGGTTCTGGGTGCATGTATTAATCATATCTTTTATTTTCTGTATTCTGACCCTATGACATCGGGGCCTTGCTGACCCAATTGATAGAGACAGCAAAAAACTGTTTGAATGCAAACCAGCCCATCCCGAGTCCATGCCCCAGCCATCACTCCGGGCCACTAGCCACTTGTCCCGATGTCCCCAGGGTCAGACACCACACAGCTGGGCACAGTCCACGCTCCAGAGCCTGCGGAAACTATTCAAACTAGCCAATGCTAAGTCTGCTCAACCAGGCTCAGCCGTTCCTTCCCACGGAAGCCAACTAAAGCTCTTGCCCACAGTTTCCCATCCTGACCGACCCTGGTGCGTCCCGTGTGGCCCCATGGCATGGCGTGCCCCCTCCTCTTGGGAACTGTGAGTAGCAAACTACCTTTTCTCTCGCAGTCGTCTCCTGATCTGTTGGCCTTACTGTACCTCAAGTTTTCTATGAACATTTTAAACCAGCTAATAATACCGCAGCGGAGCTAGGTGGTGATTGGAGGTAGAGTCCACCGCTTGGTTGGTGCTGATACGGTGTTGGGAAATAACGCTGTCAACACTGTGTTTCCTGAGCCTTGAATTGGGACCAGCACAATGTATTGGATGTCACATACCGTGTCTGTGACTGTTTTGCGCCTGCAGGAGGCCCTCCCAGCTTGGGTTGGCCAGGAGTGAGCTGGGCTGCCGTTACCACGAGCCCTTGTCAGACTAGACATCAGGCTGGAGTGGAGCTCGTGGAGCTGGCATCTCTGAGCACTCAGGCTTCAAGGCTGGGGAGGAGTCTACGGGGAGAGGCTGCAATTACTGAGGCCAGGCAGCTCTGTCTGCAGAGCGTGGGGCCATGGACCGGGAGGATGTCTCTCAAGTAGCGGGGCTTCTCACTCAAACCTCCATGAGTGGCCCTGCTGGCCGGGCTCTTGGAAGGCTCCTCAGAGGGGTGACGGGGGAAGATGCTAGTGGCACGAATGCCTTTTTCCTCTGGTACCCACCTCCAATTTTCACTCATTGTTCAATCTTGTTCCACAGAATCAGAATTCATTATAATCATATACTCCTCAGTAGAAGTTATTAATGAATTTAGAATGTGCAATTGATGGAGAAGTAAGCAGGATTTTTTAATAAGTTGGAAAAGCCTCCAGGCAATCCCATGACGAAACCCTCGAGAAACGGATTCGTGGTGGGTGGCTGTGGGTGGCAGTGGTCCTTTGCCACAGGCTGAGTGCAGCACCACCCAGATGCAGCCACGGCCCCTTGTCATCTTTGCTAGGCTGTGCCTTGTTGAAGTTTCTGAAGGGCTGTTTCCAAATGGACCAGCCTGGGTTCTGATTTAGCCACGTTTATGAAAAATGTTCGTTTTGATACTGAAGCTCAAAACTAGGAGAAGCTGTACTTCTCCACTTATTTCCTGTGCATTTATTCTATGTCCCTAAATAGGTGGGTGACAATGAGGCACAAATTCAACTCTGAGTGTTTTCTGTAAGTGTCAGGGACATGTCCCCCACCAAGAGCTCAGGAAACTCGACCTTCATGAGTCGCCCGGCCCTGCTTTCCTCCCATGACCTTTGTGGCTTTGTCTGTGTCTCCGGGGTGGCCCGTGGGGTGGATGCAGAAGGGTTTGGGGAACGGTTCTTAGTTCACGGGAGGCACATACTCCGACATCCAGCTTACACGTTCATAAGGCCTCCCTCGCGGTGCAAATACTGGCAACGAGCGTGAATCAATGTGTGTGGACGCAGGGAATGATGACATGATTTGGTTTGATCTGAAAATATATGAATATAGTGGAAGGCCGGCTTTGAGAAATGCTAAAACGTTTGCATAGACGGATGTTAGGTGCAAGCGCTAGGCCTAGGAGGGGGCGGAGATACTGCCAAGATGAAGAGCATCTGTGGGACACGCAGCGCAGAGGGCTGAGCCGGGGCCCACGGGGGGCTGTGGGACCCCCGCGTGGGGAGGAGGTTCCGATAGCTCAGCCCTCGCTTCTCGTTCACAGTCACAGCCATTGGCGGGGCTACCGCCACGCGGGATTCTGCACGGAGCGCCCGAGCGGTCCGCAGCCAGCGCTCTCCGTCCTCCCGCGGTGCCAACGCAGCGGGGCGGGAGGGACGCGGGTACACGGCACGCAGGAAGCCCTGAACCGCCTTTGCTCACTTTGCACCCCATTCGGGAGCAAATGGGAAACGCTATTGGCCAAGAAGGAAAGTTAAGGAAAAACCTGCTTAAAATGTTTTAAAATTCAGACTCATCATGACGCTGTTAGGTTGGAGAAGGAGGAAGGGAGAGGAAGATGTTTTGTCAGGATAAAAGGATGTAAGAACCCACTAACCAGAAACAGGCAGAGAAACCGCAAACCCGACATAGGATCAAAACCTCAAAGGGGGTGACCTGGAGCATGCGCATTAGGGAGTTCATTGCCATCTAATTAGCGTTGCTGCTTTGACCTCCCCTCCCCCAAGGGCTTTTGTGGACGATTCTAGGAGGACGCATGCGCACAGATTAAGGGAGTTATATAAGGAAACCTGCCAATCACCCAAGGGCGGGAAATGGAAACGCCACCTAAAGAAAGGAGGGGTAGTTCATTTATCATATAAAATTATGTGTGTGTTAGAGACTCAGGGTCGTCTCCACTCGCGGAGATAGACCCGCTCCCTCTCTGGCACGTACTGTGCTCAATAAATCTTGGTGCGTGGCTTGCTTGATCTGTCTGGCCTGCCCATTTGTTCCCTCAACTCAGCCTCGGTAACCATTCTTCCATACTGAGATAAGAACCAGGAAACGCACAAGCCGGACAACGCCTTCTTGTTTTATGTTCCTTCCGCAGTTATTTGCTTATCTGTCTTATTTTCACCTTTCCTATTTAATAGGAAACTTAGACCGCCACAGTATTGACCTGATGCCTTGAAAACAGCAGGTGCTCCAAAAATTAATAAATGGACGAATGGGAGGATGAAAGAATAAGATGAGACAGATAATTGGGGAAGGGCCCACTGGGGTCTGGAGTGGAGGAGAGTTTGGCGTTGGTCTACACAGGAGTTGGTGGGATTCGGGCAAAGGGTGTGGCAGAGGGGTCTATAGGAGATGCAAGTAGGGGTCCTCCAGTGGCATTGGTCCCAAGTCTGGGTCTCAGAAAAGGTGCACAGGTGGCTCCATCCTCTCTAGGGTCTGGGGAGCCCTCCCACCTGCAGGGAGCACCAAATCCTTGCCAAGATGTGATTAGGTGCATTGGCTTTTGCAAAAGTTTGTTCAGTTCCTTGTGGGACATTTGTGGTTTATGGACATTCTCTGGGGTTTGAAATATTTTCACTGGACAAGGTTCTCCTTTCTGCCCTGCTCATTTCCAGCTCCGTTTTTAACCAAGAGGCACAGTAGACTTTTGGTTGCATTGCTTTTCACTTGACCATTTTATAGTATCTTTCCTTGGCTCGATGTTTAAAACAAAGTCTTCACTTTTTTTTTAAGTTATATACTTAATTGACTCTGAGCTGTGACGGGTCTTCTACCATCATAGAGGTGAAATTCACATTTCAGCCATCATCTTTCAAATGTAATTGAAAGATTTTTATTAACGCTCTGACTTGGGAGCTCTCTGTGGCCCACTGATTTAGTGATCTTATAAGAAGCGTGGTTTCCGTTGACCCTCTCTGTGTCGCTGGAGACTAGATCAGCCCCTGGATGCTTTTGAATATCCTCAAACCACTGGATGGGGCACAAAATTATTGCCAAGGCATGTGGCAAGGTATGAAAGGGAGACACACCTTTCCCACTTGATCTCCTTCTGGACCTGGTCAATGAAAGGATATCTTCACCTGTGGACTCAACGAACTCTCATCCCACCTTTTAATAACAGTCTGTCTGGTGTGTCTGCATTCTAGAACAGCAGTGCACAGCCATGCGGCTTCAATCCTGCCTGGGCCTCAGATGAGCCTGGCCTCACGGTAGGCCTGTGTGGAATGCCTGGTCCCAGGTCCCTCCGTGCCCTTCCTTGAGTTCTGTGCTCCGCAAGGTGCAGGACACAGTTGCTGCTGTGAGCTTGGACTCTGGTGGTGAGCGACCCCTGGGCTGAATTCCAGCTCTGCCTCTCACTCACTGCATGAGTTGGGACAGGTTCCTTTATTTCCCTGAGCCTCAGTTTCCTTGTCTGTAAAAGAGGAATAATAATACCTCCCAGGGTGTGGTGAGGTAGACCACATAGTACAAGATATGCAGTGCGTTGTACCTGAATCACGGTGGGCTCTCAATGAAGATAGTGGCTGGGTGGCGGCAGCCTCTACACTTTTGTGCTTGCTACCCCTCACGCCTGGGATCCCTCCTCTTCCCTGTCAAATTCTACCCAGTGTCCGTGGGAGGCCTGTCTGAGCCTCCTAGCCAGCCTTCTTTCAGGAATCCTAATTCATCTGTTGTCTGAACCTCTCACTAGACTCTTCTCATAGTCTGCCTATTTCTTTTCACTTGACCATTTTAGGGAGGTTTTATTTATAATTGTTATCAAAAGAATTTTGTAGAAGTCTTCCTTCCCCATCTAGGCTGTAAGTCCCTGGAGTTTAGAAAATATATATGCTTTGTATGTTTTCTCACACCCCGCTTCATCTCTAATCAGATCACCTCAACAGGATTTGTACCTTCTGCATATCATAAGCTCAGTACACACTTGATGACAATATCTCAGTGATAATACTTGACAACAACTCAAAAGTGGGACACTTAATCAATTCTATTGGCACTACATGAGACTTTTGTTGTTTTGAAGTGTATCATCATAAATGAGGTGCTATCTATATATTAATATATGTCTAAATGAATCAGAGAGTGCTCAAAACCACTCAGTAATTCAGCAAGTGTCAGCACCTACCCTATGAATCAAGTACCGTGTTAATTATGGGACATAAGAATGAATAAAACTAGAGACAGACTGTCTCCTCCTGAAACTTGGGGTTGGGGGGACAACACACATTGATCAGTGTATAAAAATTGTAATGAGTTTTACAAAAGAAAGGCATAGGGGACCACAGGAACAAGAAAGGGCAGGGACTTGGTGCCACTTGGTGAGGAGGGAAGGCTTTGCTGATGTCACTGATGCTCAGACCGAGTGTCATCCGGTAAAGGAGGATGGGAAGGGACCGAGGGAGCACAGGAGGTGGGGAGGGCGGCCGTGCTGTGAGACGAGGCTGAAGAGGTGGGCAGGGCACAGGCCGTGGGCATGTCAGTAACTCAGCCTTGGCTCTGCCAGCACTGGACAGTTTTGAGGAGGAGGAGACAGGACATGTCTGTGTTGTGAGAAGAGCTCTTGAGCTGCAGTGTCAACAGAGGACCAGGTGAAGCAAGAGTGGACATGGGGATGGCAGTGAGGGGCCTTCCTGGGGTCCAGGCAAGGACAGTGGGGGTGGGGTGGAGTGGTCACTGGGGATTGAAGACAGAGCTGGGGGGAATGGGCTGAGCTGGACGCTGGATTGGAGTGGGGGTGCGTGTCTGGGGTGAGCACCTGCATAGGGAGTGGTGCTGTACAGCAATGTGAGGACTCCGGGGCGAGGATGGGACTCAGGGGGCGTTTGTGAGTTTAGTTTGGACGTCCCAAGCTCTAAGGGGAGCTGTGCGATGGGTGGCTGGATAAAGCAGTCTGGAGCTTCAAGGACAGGTGTGGGTTAGAGGTAAATCTGAATTTGTGGGAGGGAATGAGAATTGGAGGCAGAACAGAGTGAGAGAGAAAAGGGCCTGGACTGAACCTTGAGAAATTCTGACATTTCCTGGCTGGTTACAGGAATTTGAGCTTGAACAAGAGCCTGAGAAGTGGTCTCGTGTGGGTTTTATATAGACTGTGCATGTGTGTGTGTTTTCCAGAAGGTGGGGCATAGGTGCATGGGATGGACAAGAGGAATGATGTGAAAATTCTTTGCAAAGTGAAAATGTTACTTTAATGTAAAGTGATCTTCAAGTACTGTTCAGTTGACACTTGGCTTTTGACAATCCAGTGCCTTCCCTGATTCTTAGTGGTGACCAAGGAGCTCTGTGCAGCCGGGACCCCCGCACTCAGGGTAGCATTTCCCCCCAAAGAGCACGAGCGAGTGCCAGCCTGAGGCAGGAGAGAAACGGGGCAGCCAAGGAGGCTGAGCTTTGCACTCTGTTTCTGGAGTTGGCTGACCCTGCTCCATGGACTCAGGTGGGGTCTTCCCTTCTCTCTCTATCACACACGTGGCCACAAGAGGATGGCAGAGGAGAACATGTCATACCACAGGGCCACGACACACAGGGGGCCTCCCTGGACCCTCATGGACTTAGGGGTTCGCATCATCGTGGCACTGCTGGTGGGGGTAGGGCAGGCACAGCGTGCACATGTGATATTCCTGGTGACAGGAAACGGTGCCTGGATTCTGTGTGATGTGGCCGTGCCCTCCCCAAGCGACACGCCCCTGCTGTGTAGGCTGGTGTCCGCTGCCCACACCCCTCTCCCTGCCCGAGCAGTACGGGGCACGCTTACTGCTAGACCCTACACCTTCATCCGACCGTCAGGGCTTGGTCTTCCTGCCGTGTTCAGGTCTGTGGGATCTTGAAGAACTCCTGGAACATGCCTGCTTCACGCCTGCCGTCTTAGACCCCTCCTGAATGCTAAGGGGCCTGCCTCGATGTCCCCACCTGCTCTCCGCTCCCTGCTAGGTCCTCCTGAGGGCATAGCAACAGCCCCGTGCTGATGTGAAGCGGTTGGTTTGTGGTGTAGACACTGAGCTTTGGTGTGGTGGCCCTCCCTGCTATCCCGGGCTGACATCTGGCCCCTGGTGCTCTAATGTCTGAGGTGGGCAGCAGCCTCCCCGACCTGCTCCTCTTGCCCCGTCCCAGGGCTCTGCAGCCCTGCAGGGGTAATGCATGGGGCCGCCCTGGCACGCCTGAGCTGGGCAGTAGCCTGGAGGCCAGACCCTTGGCCTGGCTTTGGTCTGGGGCGCTGTCCGCAAAACTTGAGGATGGAGACCTCTGTGGTGCACAGCCCTCCCCATCTCTCCTCGCTGGGGGATGAGGTGGCTTTTGCTCACACTTTCTTCTCACTGCTGGAAGAGACTGGATTGAGAGGGCTGTTTGCTCCTCCTTCAGCCTAAGGAGTTGGCTCCCCAGCCCTGGGGTATGTCAGTGGCATTTGTGCTTCTTTCCTTCTCTAAGAGAAGTTCCTGGGGGGGTCAGCGATGGCTCCGCCCTGCTCTGCTTTGAGGGTCCAGGTGGACGCAGAGAGGCTGCTTCCTGGGGTGGAAGGGGGTGGGGGTGCCCCGGCCTTGGGACCCACCTTCCTCCACAAGGTGAGGGGCCCAAGAAGCCAAAGGGACCAGCCCACCCAGAGCCCACGCCCCCCTGCCTGCCAACCCCTAGGTATCTGGGACCTGGGAACACCCTCCCCAAATGGGTCTGGGGCGAGGCCTGCTGGAGTCATTGACTGTGGGAGGGGAGGCTCAGGGCTGCAGGGGCTGTGGATGGGAGTTGGGGAGCTGGCTGGGGTGAACACTCCCCCCCCACAAGCAAGGACCCTCATTGGATGAGACTGGAGATAGGGGCGGGAGAGAAGACGTGCATCCTGGGGGCTCCCTTGTGCTCTGGTTATGGCCCCAAAACCTTAGGGGCAGACCTGGGGTGAGGCCCAGCCAGTGGGGGCCCTGGGGAGCTCCTCTGATGGGGGGATGGATGGTTCCATCTGAGACAGGTGGGGAGCTGCCCTGCCATCCCCAGGAAACAGCCCCAGCTCTCTGTTGGTGGCAGAAGCACCCAGGCTGCCTGCTCTAAGCTTGACAGGGAACATAGGACCCCCTCCCCCTCCTCCTCTTTCTCTTTTTTATGGGACCCAAGGACTCAGCTGGGGATCTGTTGGGGTGACTGAAATGAACCAGAGGGTGCCCCCTAACTTCCTGGACTTGGTGAAAATCTAGGAAATTTTAATTTTGCTATATTGCTCCTGCTGAAAATTCAGTAAAATGAGGTAGAGAAAAGGCAGTTAAATAAAGTGGCAGTTTCTCATACTTGACCCACCCAGGCCACCACCTGGTTTAGAAAAGTCCCTGCACCAGGAAGTGAATTTTCTGGGGGAAACGGCATCTTTTACACCTGTATTTTAGGACAGCCTCTTTCCCGTGATCGTTTCGCAAGCTGGTGAGGTGGTGAGCAGGGATTCGAACTCTGATCTGTCGGCCTCCCAAGTTCACCTCGCCATCCCATGTCCGGAGGGGCTTCAGCTTCTAGACTTATTTTTGTAACTTGGGTATTTTCTCTTAAAATGAGGCTCCTGTTCCTATAAATATTTGCAGATTACTTTATTCCATGTGGAACTGAATTGCTTGGAACCTGGTGGGGCAGGGAACATGGCTGTCTGCAGTAAGGGCCTGATTAACTGATTACATAGCACCATGGTATGACTGAGACATTCACTTTAGAGATTAAGCAGCAAATAAAAGTGAGATCAGAGCATCTCAAGCACAGTGAATTAAATGGAGAGATGGAAGCATTTGCTCCCTGAAGACAAGCATGACATTGCAATTTAGTCTGGATGAGAAAACCAGGGTCTCTGGAAATGCCTACCCACACGTGGGGATTTCTCTGTCAAGTTTCTGCTGCTTTGCGGCCATTTAAAATTGGCCCTAAAATATCTGCAGTGCAGAACACTTGAGAAGAGCTTTTCATTTGGTACAATGTTGCAGCAAGCAGGCAGAAGTGATGTTTGTGTGCAACTTTCTGATGGATTTAAAAAGCCCTGCAGAAATAGGTGGTGGTGATAGAGAGATTTTCTTTTCTTTCCTTCTTTTTTGGCTCGTCTGCAGAATGGATGAAAAGAGAAAATCTTCCCAAATACTGTGCCCAGAGCACACTGGGCAATCCATGCTCTGGAGGAGGAGCGGAAGGGTGCCGAGGCTGGAAGAATCCTCTGCTGCAGATTCATGGTTCACTGGGAGTGAAGGGACTTCAGAGGCTGTTCCCCATTGCCCCTATTGCAGATGGGGAAACTGAGGCTGTGGCCACTTGCCCCAGGCTGCTCAGCTGGCTCATAGCACAGCCTGGGGCACCTCCAGATACTCCAGTGCCCAGGCTGGTCCTCTTTCCATTGGGACCCCCAAAACATGAAGAATCTGTCTGGAAGTTTTGTCTCCCATACTTCAAACCATTAAACTCCTTGCTCTCTCTCCAAATGACTGATTTGTTTTCAGTGTTTACATTAGCCAGGAACCAAGTTGGAAATATGCCTAACTCATTTTTCGAACAAATAAAGTTTTCCGGCATGGAATGCTTGGCTGCTCTGTATGGGCCGAGGCTGCTTAGAACGCCCCTCACCTGTGTCAGCATGGTGCTCTCACAGCCCCTGGTGGAGCCCAGTGGAAGAGTTACACAGTCCCTGGTGGTTTGTTTTTTCCCAGGCACTCCTGGAAACAGCATCCCAGACGGGATAACATTGTTTCACGAGAACACCGTGTAGCTGTGAGCTTGCATTCCTGACCGTGAACTGAGCACCAAATAAGTCCTAGATGTGAACCAAAAGGTGGGACCCAAGGGAGGGTGGAGAACCCTGGCAGAGGGAGCTCGGGCTCTCAGGATGCCTGCCTGGCTGCAAAGCCTTTGTTCTGAGTGGGGTGGGGGTCCCGTGGCCACCCCTTACCCATGACAGGTCCTTTGTGAGCCCAAGTGCTGCAGACGCTGTAGGATTTGAGGCAGGTCTGAGAACAGACAGGTCGGAGATGGGACTGAGGAGAAGATGAGTGGAAAAGGGGAAACCAGAGGAGGACAGGACAAAGGAGGGAAAAGCAGAGAAAGGACAGGGCGTGAAGTCCCGCTGGAGGGCAGGCCGTGTGCTCTCCCACTGCCTCCGGGCCCTACCCAGGGACTCAAGCAGTGGGGGTGGACACAGTGCCACAGCCTCAGTTTCCTCCTTTGTTGTGGTACTCGAAAGAGACAATGTCCCATGCCTGGAGCACAGTCATACTCATGCCACAGACATGACTCTTCCTAAAGTTTGCTGCTGCAGGATTCAACCTTGTCCCCTTTTGGCTTCTCCCTCCCCTCTCTGGTGGGTGGTGATTCAAAATCTTTTATAAAACTACTCAGCACTTTCTTATCTGGCAGTGTGGCTGTCCGGAGGACCTGGGAAACCACGCCCCTCTGCAATACTTAAAATGCCGGCTATATTATAAAAATGTAGATGCCAGTGCACAATGATGCTGAAAAGAAAGGGAAATCCTCAGAGGCCAAAAGAGAAATTGTGACCTGAAGTCCCAAGGGCTGCAGAGATGCTGTGGGGAGGCTGCCCTGGGGCAGGCACTGACCCCGTGACCTCAGGCAGCTGTTGTGTGTTCACGCCCTGGGGACTCGGCACAGTGGCTTAGGCGGGACTCATGTACAGCGCTCACCATCCAGGTAGCTTTCCTGAGACGCACCTGCCTGGGCACACACCTGCAAGCTCTCTTTCCCTTTCTTTCACAATTGGTCTCCTTCCACTTGACCAAAGGTCACAATTCACCAAGATCAATGCCCCAGAGTGCAAGAGCCACCCATACATAGGGGCAAGAGATGAGAAATGTTGGTGCTGGTGGACACGCCTTTAATCGGGGCACCACGTGGCCCAGGCTGGCTTTGAGGCTCTGCTTCTCTCCCAAACTCTGACCTGAATGAGAAGCTAGACATGGGGTATTGTGGCCCATTGCATGGTTCTGAATTCATACGTGTTGCAGAGTGGGCAGGCGGGCGGGATGCCAGTTTCCCTTTAATGACCTTGCTTCTTCCATCCCTATTATGGTCACAGAATGTATTGTTCTCATAAGGCCTCCTGGACAGTGGTGCCTTGTGTCATCCAAGCAGCAAACACATGCAAGGCTCCACACCTCATCTGCTTACCTGGTTAGAAACATTTGGGATTGGGGGAAGGCGTGCTGGGAAATACCACTGGCTTTGGAGCTGCCCCTCTCATGCTCACCTCCCAGCAGTGGGAAGAGCTTGGTGAGCAAGCTTCCTGCGAGCCAGGTACTGGCGCCAGCGGGCCCACATTCTGCCTTAATTAACATCAGTAACCTTGGTGGGTCCTATTTTTCACCGGTGTTCCAGTCTGTGCCTTGGTTGAATCATTTGCATGATTTTAAGGATGAGAAGGTAAAAATGTCCACATCTAGCAGGTTAATATAACATCTTTGAGAGAAGGTAACATAGGTCAGAGGTAAGATAGTGTTTTAGTTCCTTTAACATTTATTCACACTGATTGGGGAAACATTTTTATATTCTTTTGCCAAAATGTTATTGACTGCTATAAATCCATATTCAACTTTTTTTTGCAAAGGTCTATTAAAATTTGTTTTTCTGAATTTTTTGGAGAGGATCAGTCTAAAAGAGGTGCCTCTAACTATAAGAGTAGCAGATACAGTAGCTATTTGATAAGTTTTAATAAAGCCTCCTTGCCATCTCTGCCTTTTGGTATAATTCTTTGAAACTGAGAATGTGACTGATTATAAAGACTAGTAACAAATCCTTTTGTAAATCAGGTGGGTTCTAATTATTTGCTTTCAATAAAACTGAAACAGAACCAAACTCATTTATCAGCTTATGGATCATTTAAAACAATTTTTGATGGATCAAAAACTTAAGTGTAAGACCTGCAACAATTAAAATTCCAGAAGAAAACCTAGGAAAAACTCTTCTGGACATCAGTGTAGACAAAGAATTCATGACTAAGATCACAAAGGCAAATGCAACAAAACCAAACATAAATAATGGGACTTAATTAAGCTAAAAATCTCTGTACAGCAAAAAAAAAAAAATCAACAGTGTAAATAGACAACCTACAGAATGGAAAAAATACTCACCAATTGTACATTTGACATCCAGAATCTACAAGGAATTCAAATAAATCAGCAAGAAAAATCCAAATAATCCCATTAAAAAGTGGGCAAATGACATGAACATTTTTTCAAAAGAAAATATACAAATGGCCAAAAACATATGAAAAAAACGCTCAACATCACTAGTCATCAGAGACACAATGAGTTATCATCTTACACCAGTCAGAATGGCCATTATTGAAAAGTCAAAAAAACAAGAGATGTTGGTGCTGATGTGGTGAAAAGGCAACACTTATACACTGTTGGTAGGAATGTAAATTAGCACAACCTCTTTGGAAAACAGTATGGAGATTTCTCAAAGAACTAAAAGTAGATCTACCATTCGCTCCAGCAATCCCACTGCTGGGTATCTACCCAGAGGAAAAGAAATCATTATAATCAGAAAGACAATTGTGGCCAGGCATGGTGGCTCACGTCTATAATTGGAGGTGGATCATTTAAGCTCAGGAGTTCAAGACCAGCCTGAGCAAGAGTGAGACCCTGTCTCTACTAAAAATAGAAAGAAATTATATGGACAACTAAAAATATATATAGAAAAAATTAGTCAGGCATGGTGGTGCATGCCTGTAGTCCCAGCTAGTCGGGAGGCTGAGAAAGGAGGATCGCTTGAGCCCAGGAGTTTGAGGCTGCTGTGAGCTGGGCTGACGCCATGGCACTCTAGCCTGGGCAACAGAGTGAGACTCTGTCTCAAAAACAAACAAACAAAAAAGACAATTTCATTTGCATGTTTATTGCAGTACAATTCACAATTGCAAAGGTGTGGAGCCAACCTAAGTACCCATCAACCGAGGAGTGGATAAATAAAATGTAGTGTATCTACACCATGGAATGCCCCTCAGCCATAGAAAGGATGAAATAATGTCTTCTGCAGCAACTTAGATGGAACTGGAGGCCATTATCCTGAGTGAAGTAATGCAGGAATAGAAAACCAAATACCACATGTTCTTATTTATAAGTGGGAGCTAATGGAACCCATTGTACTAAGCGAAGTATCCCAAGAGTGGAAAAATAAGCACTACATGTACTCACCATCAAATTGGTTTTGCTGATCAACACATAAGTGCACATATAGGAATAACATTTATCGGGTGAGGCAGATGTGGAGGGGAGGGGATGGGTGTATACATAATGAGTGGGATGCGCACCGTCTGGGGGATGGACATGCCTGAAGGTCTGACTCAGGGAGGGGGGGGCAAGGGTAATAAATGTAACCTGAACATTTGTACCCCTGTAATAAGCTGAAATAAAAAAAAGTGGGAGCTAAGCTATCAGTATACAGGGGCATACAGATTGGTACATTGGACATTGGAGATTCAGGAGTGGGGAGGGTGGGAGGTGGATGAGGGAAGAAAAACTACCTATCTGATGAAATGTATGCTGTTCAAGTGACAGGTACACTAAAACCCCGGATATCACCACTATACAATTCATCCGTGTAACCCAAAACCACTTGTACCCTTAAATCTATCAAAATATAAATTAAAAAATAAATAGAAAATAAACATTTTAAATGAAAAAAGTTAAGAAACATAATTTTTCATGATTAATCAATATGGGATTTTTTAAAACAAATGACTCCAAGGAGTCCAAAGAACTGAGTGATGTGCAATATCAATACTCATTCTATTCCTTTTTCTGTAAGTGTAGAAATAATATTTATGTGTTTACATCTAAACTAATAAAAGATTTGAATAGTAGTAATGCTGAATTCTATTGCAGACTACCAATAAGTCATATTAATCTATAGCTACATGCAAAAAAATAAAAATTTCCATCCATGTCCTTAAGAGATGTTTCTAATAAAAATTCTACTATTTTTACTTAATAATTATCTACTAAAATATAACATATTTATGTTTTGATCATTTGTGTTTTACTTATGTTATAATGATAACTATCTAGAAGAAAGCAATTGATCCCTACAGCTTTATGACCAGAGGAAATTTTAAATATTTTAATTTTATATTCATATTCTTGTTGCAAAGATGTCTAATAGCATGATTAAAAAAAGAAGCATAGAAATGTACTACATCAGGATAAAATTCCGTGGGGGAGGCCAACTGAAAAGAAAAGTATGAGGAAAAAAGGACACTGTAGAACTTCAGACATCTGAGGAAAAGATTGTTTTGGGTTTTTTAACTGGGTGATGGTGAGTATTGAATTGTTATGTTTTTATATTCCATGGGATCTATTTAAATGAATGTGTAATTGTTTTATATTTAATGTCAATATTTACCATATGCCAGAAAAGCATCTTTTGCTTAAACTTATGATAAAAATTATTGATGTCAAATTAAAAATATGTGAGAGGCCTAATAGTTTGTCAAAATTTGTAAGGAGTGTGTGAGGAAAAAAGTGAAAGACCACTGACCTAGAACACTCAACTAATTAATTCTCTAGTAAAAAGACAGAGTCCCACAGAATTTTTTAAAAATCTCGTTACATGCTATTTATAAGAGGCACTCCTAAAACAGAAGGGCATCAAAAGGCTGAAGATAAGATAATAGGAAAAGATATATCAGGCAAATAGTAACCAAAAGAACAGTTATAAAGCTATACTAATATGGGAAAAAATGGATTAAGGCAAAATTATTGCAAGAGATGAAAGGATCGCTATAATGATGAAAGATTCTACTCATCAGGAGAAATAAAAATGTTAAATTTATGTACATCTAATAACATAGATTCAAAGTAGAAAAAAAAATCCTCAAAAGTACAAGAAGAAATGGACACATTCACCATCACAATGAAGGCTCTATCAGTAACTGAAAGATTAAGAAGACAAAAACCAGTAAGAATATATATACACATGTGAAGAACACAATTAACTCAACATCATGAACATGTCAAACACTGCACCCAACAGCTGGGCTCATATTCTTTTTAAGTACCTACAGAATATTTATGAAATTGGCTATGTACAAACAGCAAACAAATCTTGATAAATCCCAAAGAAACTGTCATTCAGTTCATATTCTCCTATCACATGAAATTAAATTAGAAGTCAATAACAAGAAAACTAATAAAATACCATACTTGAAAAAATAAAATAAAGTTGCACCTAAATAATTTGTTGGTTAATAATCCAACATCATAGAAATTAGATAACTCTTAGAATTAAACAATATAATGAAACAAAAATAAGTATCACAACTTACTGATAAAACTAAAATGACTCTTAGAACATGAACACTAAATTATATTAGAAAAGAAAAGGAAGACAGAAAATTAATGCGGGAAACACCCACTTTAAGAAATTAGAGAAAAAAAGTAACAGAATTAACCTAAAGAAGAAGAGAGAGACAATAAAGATGAGAGCAGACAATAATGAAATAGAAAACAACAATACAATGGAAAGGATTGAAGTCAGTTCTTTGGAGGCTAATGAAATTGACCAACCCCTAATGAGATTAACACAGTCAATAAATAAAGATAATTAAAAAAAACGATATTAGGAATTAAAAAGTGTGCATAACTAAAGGTGCAGTAAAAATACAATAAGAAATATTAATGATTTATACAAGTAAATTTGAAAATTTAGATGAAATAGACAAATGTCTAGAAATATATTACTTACAAAAACTGACTCAATTAGAAATAGAAAAACTTGAATAGTCCTATAACTATTAAAGAAACTAAACCAGTATTTAAAAGACTTCATAGGAAGAAAATACTAGACGAAAAAAACCAGATGATTTTACTGTGAGTTTTCCCAAACATTTAAGAAATAAATAATTCTAATCTTACAGAAATTTAGAAAAGAAAGCCTTGGTTTAAGCCTTTTAAGTCTTAGTTCGGTCACGTGCTGAATGGAACAAAAATGGGACAGACCTCACCGGATCCTTGTGAAGACTGAAGGAGATAATGAATGGAAGTCTCTTGCGGGGAGCACCGGCGTTAAATAAACAGTAGCTGCTATTATTACCGTGCATCAGGGCCCAGCAAAGCAGAGCGTTAATGAGGGGGAGATTGCTCCCGAGAGAGCCCGGCTGGCAAGGCAGTCCATGGGGCAGGAAGTCTGTGCTCATCGCAAGTCATTTCTCCGGGGTTTTGCAATAAACCTTTAGCAATTGGCAGGACGCAGTCAAACCCCATGGGAATCAGAAGTAGCTCAGAATTGTAAAGGGGAACAGCAAGATCAGGTGGGAAGGTGACTTTTCATGACTCTACCTAATTTCAAAAGGGAAAGATCACAACCTTAGTGGGTGCATCTCCTAGCCAGCATGAGGCAGAGCAGAGCAGAGAGGGGAGGATGCACCCTAAGGAAAGCGATCCCACCCCAATTGGAACCTGGGTGTTTAAGGGGAGTTATCACTACCTTTTATTTTGTCCTAAAGCTCCTGAGTTCTCAATTTTCAAAATGCCATTATATATTAATAAGCAAATTTATTCTCAGTGCAACCTTATGAATATTTTGGTGATATCTGATATAACAAATGCAAAGCTCAAGGAAAACGAAAACAGGGAAGCCCCAAAGAACTCTGGGTGCCTGCAGTTCTTTGCATTTTGGGGGAGACAGTGGGTGTGTTGGGGAGGATGAAGTCTATGTGTATGTGTGTGCATGTGTATGCACATGTGTGTGTGTGCACATTTGTGGTATAACGCAGAGACGTAAAAATGATGCTTTGGACATTTTCATGATGCCGAATCTCCTGTCTGGAGATTAAGAAATGTGCAGAGACTGTGGAAGGTCTCACGGAATCGTAGCTGGAATAACAGGGTTCAGTGCATGTTGGTGTCCTCAGAGCACATAACACCCAGGCCAGCCTAGGACTCACCAGGACTTGATGTCAGGCTGTGGCTGGTGGCTCTTGTGTGGATGTGGTGTCGGGGAGGTGTGCCTTTGGGGCCTGAATTTCACCCCTGAAGGGAATTTGGAGGAATATCCTGACCCCAAGAAGCTTGTGACACACATTAAACTTTAAGGAAGGTGCCATGCAAGGCCCTGTGGTGGGACAGCCGTCACTAGCACTAATTTCTCCTTTGGATTTCCCCCCTAATTTTCCACTGGGGAATTCCTTCTTTTTCTTTTTGATAAAGTGAAATTTATAAAGCATAAAATTAATCATTTTAAAGTTAACACGCCAGTGGTATTCAGTGCATTCACAATGTTGTTCAATCACCGCCTCTCTCTAGCCCCAAACCATTTTCATCACCCTAAAAGAAAATCACATTAAGCTGTCCCTCCCCAGCTCCTCCTTCCCTCAGCCCCTGACAACCACAGGTCTGATGTCTGTCTCTAGGAATTTACCTCCTCTGTGTATTTCATATAAATGGAGTCATACACTCTGTGACCTGTTGTGACTGGCTTCCTTCACTTGACGTAATGTTTTTGAGTTCATCCATGTTGTAGCATGTGTCAATACTTCATTCTTTCTATAGCTGAATAATATTCCGTTGCATGTGTATGCTACAATTTATCTATTTATCCATGGATGGACATTTGTGTTGCTACCACCTTTTGACTATTATGAATAACGCTGCTATGAACATTTGTGTACAAATATTTGTTAGAGCACCTTTAAAAATCCTTTAGGTATACACCTAGGAGTGGAATATTTGGGTCTTACAGTAATTCTATGTTCATCTATTTTGAGGAACTGCCAAGCTATTTTCCACAAAGGCTCCACCATTTAACGTTTCCATCAGCAATGTATGAGGGTTCCAGTTTCTCCACACCCTTACCAATACTTGTCATTATCTGTTTTTTTTTAATTATTATTAAATAATTCTAGTGGGTGCTCAGTGACATCTCATTGTGATTTTGATTTGTGTTTCCCTAATGACTAAGGATGCTAAGAGTCTTTTCATGTGTTTATTGGCTATTTGTAAATCTTATTTGGAGAAATGTCTATACAAGTCCTTTGCCCATTTTTTAAATGAGGGTTTGTCTTTTTGTTGTTGAATTTAGATATTCTGGATGCTAGAGTCTTTTGAAACTATTTTCTTCCATTCTGTATGTTGTCATTCACTTTCTTGATAATGTTCTTTCATGCATAAAAGTTTTCAATTTCGATGAAGTCAATGTTTATTTTTTTCTTTTTGTTGCTTGTACTTTTGGTGTCATATCTAAGAATCCACTGCCAAGTCCAAAGTCATGAAGATGTACCCCTATTTTCTTCTAAGAGTTTTATAGTTTTCACTCTTGTATTTAGGTCATTGATGGATTTTGAGTTGATGTTTGTATATGTCTGAGATAAGGGTTCGACTTACTCTTTTGAATGTAGGTATTCAGTTGTCCCAGCACCATTTGTTGAAGAAACTATTTTTTCCCCATTACACGGTCTTGGCTTCCTTGTCAAAAATAAAATGGCCCTAAGTGTATGGGTTTATTTTTGGACTCTCAATTCTATTTCATTTGTTTATATTTCTATATTTATGTGAGTTAAATTCAATCACTGCCTAGATTACTGTAGTTTTATAGTATGTTTTGAAATCAGAAAGTGTGAATCTTCCAACTTGGTTCTTTTTCAGTGCTATTCAGGGCCCTTTTCAGCTCCATATGAACTTGAGAATAGGCCTTTCCAGCTCTGCAAAAATGGGAATTAGAATTTTGATAGCGATTACATTAAATCTGCCAATCGCTTTGTGTAGTATTGTCATCTTAACAATATTTAGTCTTCCAACCAAGGAACACAGGATGTCATTCCATTTATTTAGATCTTCTTTAATTTCTTTCAGCAATGTCATAGCTTCCAGTGCTTGAGTCTTTTACTTCCTTGGTTAAACTTTTCCAGAGTGTTTTATTCTTTTGGATGCTATTACCAGTGGACTTGTTTTCTTAAGTTAGTTTTTGGATTGTTCATTGGTAGAGTATTGTGATATTGTGAAATATACATGGGACTTCCCATTTCCTGGCACACAGCTCCTGAAACCCTCGGAATCTGTGGAGTGATGAGTGACTTTTGTATGCTACTGAGATGATTGGCAACTGGGAGACCCCTGGATAGCTTCAGGATGGGGGCTGGCCACCTGAAAGAAGACCATGGCATGACCAGAGAGTTGGGACTTTCAGTTCCACCTCTCAACCTCTGGGGAGGGGTGAGGGGTGAGGGGTGAGGGACTGAAGGTTGAGCCAATCACCAATGGTCAATGACAAAATCAGTCATGGCTAGGTAATGAAGCTTCCATACAAAAGCAAAAGGACTGAGCTCTGGGGGCTTCTGGATAGCTGAACACAGGGAGCTTCCTGGAGGTGGTATGCCAGAGCGGGCACAGAAGCTCCTCACCTGTTCTCCTATATCTTGCCCTGTGCATTTCTTCCTTCTGGCTGTTCATCCATACCCTTTGTAATATCCTTTATAATAAATGGGTAAATGTAAATAAAGTGTTTCCCTGAGTTCCGTGAGCTGCTCTTGCAAACTAATTGAGCCAAGAAAGGGGTTGTGGGAGCTTCCAATTTGTAGCCTGTTGGTCAGAAGCATAGGTCACAACCTGTGCTCGAGACTGTCGTCTGAAATGGGGGACAGTCCTGTAGGACTGAGCCCTCAACCTGTGGGGTCTGATGCTGTGTCCAGGTAGATAGTGTCAGAATTGAACTGAGTATTAGAGAACACTTAGCTGGTGTCCCCTGGAGAATCATCGGCAGGATTAGTCAGTGGAGAAAAATCCCCAGACACCTGGGGTCACAGAACTGTCCCCTGCTGTGATAGCATAGCAGGAGAAACTGAGTTGTTTTTTCCTATATCCTTATGTATAGAAACACAACTGATTCTTGTGTGCTGATCTTGTACTCTGCAACTTTACTGAATTTGTTTATTGGCTCTAGTAGTATTTTTGAGGATTCTTTGAGATTTTCTCCATATAGGATCATGTTATCTCTGCATAGAACTAGTTTTACTTCTTCCTTCCCAATTTGGATAACTTTTATTTCTTTTTCTTACCTAATTGCTCTGGGGGGGGGGCATTTTGTCTTGACCTGTTCTCTACCTGTGGTTTAGGAGGGACTGATCCCCCTTCCTTAACACTGCTTGGCTTAAGCCAGTCAACAGAGCCCATTTGCTGGTCCCCAGTGATGGGTCAGGATGGTCACAACCCACTGCAGAACAATGAGATGCAAAGAGATATTTGCATTAGCTTCTAGGAAGGAAGCTTCTCTTCTCTGTGGAAGCTTCTGGAAGAGATCCTCACTCTTCCTCTTGTGAGAGGTTGAGGTCTGGGATTGTGGCGGACACACCTGCCACCATGAGAGAAGAAGCCTGGGGACGATGGCAGCAGAGGAGGGAAGTCAGAGCAGGAGACCTGGAGAAATGGAGTGAGGGCCAGTGGTCACCTCAGGCCTTAGGAACTGTGTCCTCTGAAGCCCTGTTCCCTGGGGTTTTTGGTTAGATGAGCCAAGAGATCTTCATTTGTTTTTCTCATCAGTCAGTCTGTGTTCTCTGATACTGCTCTTTGCTTAAGATTTTTAAAAGTTCCAAAGTACACAGTATAGCCTTAGCTTAGTTTAAACTTAACCAGCTATGGTGTTTCCTTTGGACTTTTTACCTAATCACAACAATGATAATGACGGAGACATGTATAAGGAGATGGTAGGTGTTTCTTTTAAGTAAGGCAAAAGTTTTTTTTTTAAAGTTACCTTTTTATTAATGTAATGTATTTTTCTCAAAACATTTTTAATGATGCATGTTCATTGTTGAATGTGGAGTGAGAAAAAGGAAACAGAGAAGACAAAAAGAATCGAGGGCCAAGGGGGACAGGTGAGATGACACGAGGAGAAACGGATTGTGGAAATGGAACAAGGGAGGAGGTGGAGGGACAGGGCCTGGGTCGTCTCTTGGGTCCTCTTTGCTGGGAACACTCTCCCGCTGGTATCCACTTGGCTCCCACTTACTTCCCTGCCCCTACGTCTATCACCCCCTCCAGGAACGGATTCTGTTTCCTCCTGCAAGCCCCGCCCCTGGCATGTTCGCTCTGGTTTAGTCTCTCAAGCTCGCTTGGCTGGAAGCCTGGGGCCCTCACCGCTGCGACCTCACTACCCGAACACTGCGCGGCGCATAGTGTGTGGGCAGTAATGACGCGTGATGAGTGAGTGAATGAAATCTGGACAACTTACTCACTTAGGGTGGCTACGGAGAGGCAGGGGCCGCTCTTCCTAGACAGGACCCGACCCCACCCCATCCCCCAGCCTTCCGGGGGGACCAGGTGGCCCTGCTCAGAGCTCCCATGGTGCCCCGGGCACTTTCCAAGCGGCTCCCTTGGGCTGAGCCCTGGAGCCGTGAACTGATACCGCGTCCCGAAGCCTGGTGTTAGTCTGGCGCTCCGTTTTGAACTAATGGTCTGAGCAAACCCCAAAGTCTTTCCTTTTGTTATCTGGAGTTTAGGGGACGATGGCTGCATCTCAGATGCCACACCGATTAAACCCCAGAAAGGAAGCAAGAGAGCTAGTGGGTATTTTTCAGCGAGTGACTGCGTTTGGCTCAAGACACTGCGGCCCCGACCCTGCGGCCGGCGGGGCCGCGCTGTGGCCGCTGCGCCACTAGATGGCGGTGGCGCCCGCGCGTCGCGGGGCGGTCGGGGCCTCCCGCCCGGCGGGCTCTGGCCAGCTGTCGCCATCGCGGGGACGCCTCGGCCGTGCCTCTGCGCCGCGGGTCCCCAGCACCCCTGGGAGGGGACGCTGTGCTGACTCTGGCCCCGGGGTGCGCTGACACCCCAGTCCCTGGGTGCCGGCGCTCTGCCCTAACCCGACAGAATCTTCCAGCCCCGGGAGGGGATGTGTGGCCGTCAGAGGGCCGACCTCTGGAGTCTGACCCTGGCCGTTGTCACTGGAGGGTTCTTGCTGCTTCTGGAGCAATGCCAAACCAGCCAGCCAAATCTTACATAACCTCTTTGTGCTCTGGGAAGAAGAATTTGGAGGCCCGCTCCTGAATAGCCCATCACCGGGTCACCCCGTCTCCCAAATTCCTCCTGCTAGAGTCATCCTTAGGGCCAGCAAGGCCCTGCGAGCCGTGTCAGCAGGAGGCAGTGCGCTCACCCTGTGGACGGGTTTGTCAGCGTTTCTAACTGCAGCTCGGGGCTGTCCCTCACGCAGGGGTCCCCGGGGGAAGCCGCATCTGCATCCCGGCCAGCTTGCTGCAGATGCAGAGCCCAGACCCACCGCATCAGAGCCTGTGTCCTAACACGACCCTCCGGTGGGCACCGCGGAGCTGCAGCAGTGCTGGCAGAGGACGGGTCTGAGGGCAGCGAGGAACAGTGGGCAGATCTGCAGCCCGGGGAACTGACCTCTGGGTCAGCGGCAGAGAAGGAGAGCCCTGGGGTCCTTCCTCCAGGGGAGGGTCCTGGCGTGCGCCAGGCGGGTGTCCTGGGACCTCCAGGAGCACATGGTCTGCAGGCCAGGAGGGTCTGAGGTCAGAAGGGAGGCTCCGCACTTTGCTCCCTATGGAGCCGCTACCAGCCAGGACCAGGTGCCCACAGATCTTTGTGGACTGAGGCATGAAAGTGGACAGATGGCCCAGTGCCCCGCGGCAGCTGGGGTGGTTCTGAGGGCTGGCACCTTGGCAAAGGGCCTGTGCTCCAAGATGAACTCATGCACCTCTGGCTGTGCTCAGGGCTGCTGTGCCAAGTGAATGAGCAAAACCAGGGGACAGGGATGGTATTCCAGTCTGAGCCGTGGTTCTCCATGGGGGTGACTTTGCCCATTTGGGGTCATCAGCCATGTCTGGAGACATTTTTGATTGTCACAGCTGGGGCTGGGGTGCTACTGGCAGGTAGAGGCAGAGGTCAGGGGTGCTGCAAACACCCCGCAAGGCACAGGGTGGTCCCTGCAACAAAGCATGATCCGGCCCCAGATGTCAGCAGGGCCCAGGTTGAGGAACTGCAAGAGAAGGCAGCTGGCTCCCCCGGCACTGTGCATGCGGATTTCCAGTCCCAGTAGCTCCATGTCCCCCTTGCCACCTCCACTGGTCCCTGTAGGGACCTGAGACCTTATTACGAGTGACTGCAGTTCTGGTCCCAGCTGACTGTAGGAACAGGGGTCCTGCTAGGCTGACGTTGCCTTTGGGAGTCTAACTGTCCATGGCAGAATTCTGTAACCTGTTCCAGTTCCTCCTCCCGGATTCCAGGATGCCGGCGGTGCCCACCACCCTGCTGGCCGTGGACTGTTGCCTCTGACTGCAGGGCTGGTCCCTCCTGTGGCTGAAGACAGCTCCAGCCAGCCTGCTGCAGTGTGACAGCCTGGGGGCAGGGAGGGAGAGGACTCCTGCATGGGAAGGCTTTTCCATGGCAACAGCTCATTCCTGGTATGCGGCCCCTCCCCCACTGCTCCTGCCACACTGGGGCCTGTGCAGCCCCCGTGTCCCCGCCAGAGATCAACTTGGCCAAAAGGATTTATTTTCAGTTCTTTGGGGGGAAAACAATAAAAACAACCCCAGAGAGCCCTACTTTGCTCAACAGAACCAAATCCTTGGGTTTGCAAAATACTAGTGCTTTTATTTGTCCTTTCCTTTCTTCCCCTCCCGTTTTGTTGTTGTTTGTGTTTAAAATTCATGCTTTGTCTTTCATATGAGTTTCTCCTGATGAGGCTATTTTCCATAACATTTGTCTTTAGTAAATTTCTCCAGACTATGCGGTTAAAATTATTTTTATTTGACTATTATGAGCTCTGTGGCATCAGAAGCTATTTCTTTCCATCCATCCACCCATCCACCCACTTACCCATATACCCACCCACCCACCAATTCATCTACTCACCCATCAGTTCACTCATTCCTGCAGCCAGCCAACAATCCATCCATCCATCCATCATCCATCATCCATCCATCCATCTGTCCGTCCATTAGCATAGGCAAGCACCTGCTCTCTGCCCTGCCCTTCAGAAGATCTTACTGTCACAGAGATATCTTTCTAGTAGAGCTAGAAATTCACAATGCAAAGTGTTAAATGCAACTCGAGTGTTACGTACAAAGTCCTCTGGAACCAAAGAGAAGGAGCTGGCTAACTTGGGGGAGTTAGGGAAGATCTCAAAGGGGAGGGGGCTTATCAGGAGAGCCCTGGAGGAGCCCTTCAGGGTCATGGGATCAGCATTCAACGTGGAGGGAACAGTGAGTGGGTGAGTCACTGGGTTGTTGGAATGAAGATAGGCAGGAGACGATGCTGGACAGGTAAGTTAGGTCTACGTTGTGAAAGGCCTCCAATGAGGTCCAAGGCCATTGCATTTCCTCCTGCAGACAGTGGGAGACACTGGTGGATGTTATGGTCAGCACTGTTTTAGACATATACCTCTGGGAGCAGGGATTATGCAGCGAGGTGGAAATGCTCTTGTAAGTACCTTAAAATTCTCTGGTAAGTTTGGAAACCTCTTTTCTGGGGTTATAGGCTTGTTGCACAATTCCTGACAACGCTCAGAAAGCCCCCGTTGTAGGTGGTGGTGCCTGGCCCTGCAGCTTTCAGAGAAAGAGCATGGAAGAGAGTATAACCGTACTAGCTGTAGAGTTTTCTGCCTGTGGTTGAGAGACCCACGTTACCCAGTGAACTCAGGGAGCACCTACTGATGGGGAAGCGTGTGGCCTTTGGAACCAGACCGCGTGGGCCAAATCCCAGCTCTGCCACTTACATGCTGTGACAATGTAAAATACGTCCACAAATTCTTTGATGCTTCTCCTTTAAGAGGTGGAACCTAATTTGCCTCCCCTTATGTGTAGGCTGAACTTAGTAACTCATTTCTAATAACTAACATTGAAGTGATGTTTTGTAACTTCAGAGAGTAGGCACCTGGCTTTCTCTCTTTCTCTCTTGAATCGCTTGCTTTGGGGAAAATTAGCTGCTAGGTTGCGAAGACGCTCAAGCAGCCTACGGAGAGTCCCAGGTGGCCAGGAACTGAGGCCTCCAGCCAACAGCCACGTGAATGCGCCATCCCCAGTCCAGCCTTCGGGTGACTGCAGCCCCAGCCAACACTGTGACTGCAGCCTCTTGAGAAAGCCTGAGCCAGAGCTCCCCAGCTAAGCAGCTCCTGAATTTTTGATCTACAGAGACTGTGAGACGATAAATGTTAATTGTTTCCAGTCACTAAGTTTTGGGGTAAGTTGTTGTGCAGCAAGAGGTAACTAATATAAAAGCTATGCCCCTTGGACAGGTTAATGAACTTTCCTGTGCCTCTGTTTCCTCGCCCATATGATTAGAGTGATAATAATGGAATCTGTATCATAGAGGAGCATTAAGGATTTTGTGAATACAGGCGAAATGCTTAGAACAGTGCCTGGCATGCAGTAAGTGCTCAATAAATGTTAGTTATAATGACAAGTAATTGCATGATCTCAGGTAGAGGTAGAAGGAATGGGTAAGAAAGAGAGCTCTTGCTGAATGAACGAAAGATAGTGGTCCTAACCACTCGGCAAGCACCACCAATCCAAACTCAGCCTCAGGGTTAGAGGTCCACAGGCTGGTGAGGTTCAGGGGATGGGCCTTCACCAGGGGCCCTGCTGTGTGGTAGGGATTCTGCTCAGCCCAGCACCCTGTCATCTCAGTCAATCCTCATGGATGCCTTTGGCATATCACATACACTCACCTTTCTAGACGTGATTGAAAGAACCCTATACATCAACCTGGAAAAGCTTTATCAGACATCTTCTGAAGCTACTGAGCACATCCATGGACACTGGTGTTCAGGGGAGCCCTGAATCAGTGGAAGGGCTGGATCCCATGTCCCTAGGATCTCACTGCCCGCTGGAAGAGTCCATCCCCTCGAGGGGCAGCACTCATCATTCCCAGCCAGTGTATTTTGGCAGCGGGTCCCATCATGGGCACTGACCTGAGGATCACACTGGCTGTGGACATTGCTGTGATCGCTGGAGCTGACTGCAAGATTCATAACTAATCTCGGGAATCTGCCTATTAGACATCAAGGAGTGGAAAGCTTAGGTTCTCATGAACCTGGTCAGAAATAACAATGCCAAGGTGCGAGCTTTCTCTTGTCTCTCTAATTCTCTCCAGGGGTTGAGAGTTCCCATGCGTTACCTGTCCTGGCATTTGCCAATAGATGCTGACAACTTGAGACTCTCAAATTAGGGGAGGGAATTCCCAAGGTGTAGGCAAGGGTAATGAAAGATGATCTAGAAATAGCCACGGTAATTTGACAACTTGCCAACCTCCTCTGATGTGCTCATCTCTTCCCCTTCAGTGGGTAGTTCTTTGTTGGCTTCAGTCTAAAAGGAGAGTGACAGGTGCCTCTTGGGGAATTTAACACTGGATGTCACAGTGTCCTGAGCTGAATATAAACCTGTAATTTGGCAGGGAGCTTCTGACAGGTGAGTGCATGTGCTTGTGGGTTTCACTGTGATCTGTCTGGAAGGGGTGGCTTCTTTAGGAATTTCTGTGCTGAGTCAGATTCTGTATAATGCTTTTTTACTCCAAAAGGTAAAAATGAGTGACTTTTAAAACCCTTCTGTTCATTAAACTTTTCGTCTGTGAATCACACGTGGCTGGTGAATTATGCTAGTGACTTGGCTAGAAAAAAAAGAGACAGAAAAAGAGAAAGAGGTAGTGATCCAAACCAGGTTTTCTAGACGGTCATGTCCCTGGGTAGCAACCTGGTCCAACGAGACCACCCGCCCATGGAGCCCCTGTGCAGTCTGAAGGTCGGGTGTGCCATGTCGATGCCGGCCTTGGTTGGGCGTTGGATGAAATGAGCACCTGCTGCTCTATTTCTCCGTTAAGGGGAGAGAAATCTGAGTTGTCCACACACTGGGGACTGCCCCCTTACTGTCCTGTTGCTTCTTCCATTCCACAAATGTTACTTGTTTAGATGGTCTTGGAGGAGAGCGCAGAAGGAGAGGATTACTCACAGCGATGCTGTATGCATTTCCTGTAGCTGTGGTGGCAAAATTACCACAAACTTGGTGGCTTAAAACAACAGAACATTATTCTCTCAGAGTTCCGGAGGCCAGAAGTCTGAAATTAAGGTGTTGGTAGGGCCGTGCACCTTCCGAAGGCTCTAGGGAAGGCTCTCCTGTTGCTTCTCCCAGCTTCTGGTAGCTCTAGGCATTCCTTGACTTGTGGCTACATCACTCTAGTCTCTGCCCCGTCTCCATGTGGCCTTCTCTGTGTGTCTCTCTCTAAGGACACTTGTCATTGGATTTGTATCTCATCTCGAGCTCTTTAACCCAATTACATCTGCAAAGACCCTTTTCCCTATAATTTCACATTTACAGGTCCTGGGGCCTAGGATGTAGACATATTTTTTTTGATGGTCACCAGTCAACCCACTACAGATGGGTTGGTACCTGAGCAGTGACCAGAGTGGTCCTCTGTCCACCCCAGAGCTACTGAGGAGTGCGCCTCGGGGTGGAGGCAGTGCTGGATCCTGCTGCTGGTCCCTGGGCCATCCTTCCCTGCAGCCTGTTGGGAAGGTTTGCAAGCCCAGCTCTGGAGCCACGGGCAGGGAAGGCAGGACTGCTGCAGGGTGCAGCCGGCTTGGGCCTACAAATCACTCGGGACCCTGGGACCCTGCTCCGGCCAAATTAGACTCGAACACTCAAGCCGGCCTTTGTTTCCCCAAGTAAATCCAGTTTGCTTCCACCCACTGTTTCTCAGTTGCCAGTGTCAAGTGAGGGAAGCATTCCTGGAAAAATGTGTCCTCGGAACCGTATTACCATCCTGATTTACATTATAATTTCTTCAGCTATGTATTCCCAGAGGGAGGAAATTGGCCACAAGACATCACCAAAAATTCACACATAAGCACAAAGCAAGCCTGAAAGAAAAATCACGTTTGCAGAAAAAGAAGGAGGCAATGTTGCAAATGTGGCTTCCCCAGTGACAGAAATGGCCGTGGACACCATCACAATGGGGCAAGAGAGAAGCCCCCCTTCCTGGAAGGATTTTCCAGGTTCTTGCTTTTTAAAAACAGCATTTGAAGAGAGTGGCTTTGTATAAATCCTTCCTCAGGGTTTACTGAAACCATCATCTTTTTCCTCCCCCTCCTCCTTTCCCTCTTCCTCCTCCTACTTTCCCTCCTCCTCCTCTAAGCCCAGTGGCTTCTTTACAGTTTCTATTTGCACATTGCAGATTATACTTCTTGGTGGAGGACGGTGGGGCACTGTCTCTTTAAGGGTTGGGATGGTTTCCCCTGCTCAGCATGTTTGTTTGTTTGCGGGAAGATGAAAGAAAGATCAAAGCCTGGCAGGGAGGGAGAAGAGAAGACAGGACAGAGGCCAACTCCCAGGAAGTGGGATGAGCAGTCAGAGTGTGTTGGTGGTCTGGACCTTGGGCCAGGGCTCCTTCCTGATGAGTCGCGGGAAGGCACAGTGATGTGGGTAGGCAGGAGGAGAGAGGATCGCTTCTGCAGTGTGACCAGCCGGCTGCTCGCCCTGCCTACAGCACCTGGTGGGTGGGCACGAGGCCAGGAGTGAATTTCCCTGCTGGCCTGAAACGCACAGTGACCACGCTCTGTGTGAGGCTGCCCCAGACAGAAGAAAGATGTTCCCTGTCATACTTCCTCCAGCAGCAGATGGACTGGTCTCTAGTAATAAATAAGAAATAATACAACTTCCCCCAGAATTGCTGCATTAGTTTCCTCGAGTTAGTTTCCACAAACCGAGTGACTTAAACGACAGAAACCTATGGTTTCATGGTTCTGGAGACCGGAAGTCTGAGATCAAGGTGTCAGCAGGGCTGGTTCCTGCTGCGGCTGTGAGGGGAGGGTTTGGCCCAGGCCTGTCTCCGAGCCTCTGGTGGTTAGGTGGTGCTCCTCGACCCGACCCCGTCTGCCCTCGCCTGCATGTGTCCTTCTCCCTGTGCACATGTCTGTGCCCAAATTCCCCCCTTTATATAAGGACACCAGCCACATTGGAGTAAGGTCTACCCTACTCCAGTATGATCTCATTTAACTTAACTAATCACATGTGCAAAGATTCTGTTTCCAAATAAGGTCACACTCTTAGGTACAGGGGTGAGGACTTCATATGAATTTTGGGGGCACAATTCAATAACAGTTGGGAAATGTTACGTTGGCATAGGAAGGTCAGAGAAGCCTAGACTGATATTTGAAAGAGTCACCACAGCCCAAAGGTTAGGGTAGTATTTGAAAACTTTTGTTTTTTGCTAGCGCACAAGAAAAAATCAGCAAGTACTAAACTGATGACCAGCAAAGCTGGATTATTTAGTGAGTAGTGTTAGGATGATCACATGGTCATTTAGAACAAGTTGCGAGCCAGCTGCCTAGCTGGGTCAGCTGGGTCAAAGGTCTCAGCCTAAAAATTAAACTGTTAAAAGCACTAGAAGAATACAAGGGAGATCATTTTATGTTAATTTTGTAGGAATAGGGAAAGCCTTTCCAAGTATAACATAAAACTGAGATCTCATAAAGAAAAATATCAACAGGTTTTACAACACAAAAATATTACATAGGCAAAAATAAAAAACCAAAAATATCATTAACAAAGAAATCCATGACAGACTGTGAAAGATATATGCAAAACGCATAACTGACAGAGGGCTAGTTTCCTTTATATAAAGCAAGCCTCTTTACAAATCAATTAGAAAAATGTAAAAATCCATTAGGAGATGGGCAAAGAGTAAAAAGAATCACCAATAAACATATTAAAGATGCCCAACCGCATGCTAAGAGACAAATGACATCTAGTTTTCTCTGCTCTTACTGGCAAAGATCAATGCATCGTTCATGTCCAGTGTGGACCGAAATAGGTACTCACAGTTGTGCTCGCCTCTGGAGGTGGGATTGTAAATCGGCACAACCCTGTGTAGGGCAATTTGGCAATATCTTTGAAAGCAAAGTATGCACATCCTCTTTTGTCTCACCAACCTCACTTCTAAGAATCTATCCCATGGAAATCAAAGAGATACATTGCAGTGTTTTTTGTGGTAGGAAAAAAATACAAAGCTATCTCAAATATACTTTAATGGAGCACTAATTATAGAAATGACCATATATCCATAACATGGAATATTACTTTGCAATTTACAAAGAATGTGTTTCTATGCAAAGGAGGAAAAGACATTCTATAAAAAAGACATCTGCACTAGAATGTTTACAACAGCACAATTCACAACTGCAAAGATGTGGACACAACCCAAGCGCCCATCAATATATGAGTGGATTAACAAATTGTGGTATATGTGTACCATGGAGTTCTACTCAGCCACAAAAAACAATGGTGATCTAGCACCTCTTGTATTACCCTGGATAGAGCTGGAGCCCATTCAACTAAGTGACGTATCACAAGAATGGAAAAACAAGCACCACATGTACTCACCATCAAATTGGTATTAACTTATCAACACTTAAGTACACATATAGGAATAACATTCATCAAGTGTCAGGCAGGTGGGAGGCGGAGGAGGGGATGGGTGTATTCACACCTAACGGGTGCAGTGTTCACCATCCAGGGGAAGGACAGGCTTGAAGCTCTGGCTCAGGTGGGGCAAGGGCAACATACATAACCTAAACATTTGTACCCCCATAATATGTTGAGATAAAAAAGAGAGAGAGAGGTAAAAAAAAGAGCCCAGAGTGCAGCTCTTCTGCCAGGCATGCAAATTCAGACTCCTAAGAAACACTCTGCTGAATAAAGCTTGCTTCTGAGGAAAGTGAGGCCCTGAGCGGTTCAGTGACTCATGATGGCATTGGGGAGACCCCTTAGGCTGAGGCCCCAGGCCCTTGGAGGTACTTTGGTGACTGGCTCGGGTTGGAGCAGCATGACAGGAGCTTCCTAACTGGGGACAGCTGGGCTGGGAGAACTGGCTGCCAGAAGCATGGAAGGATAATAGTTGGAGCCTCACCAACGTCTTGGCCACATGGGATTATGCGCCACAGCATGAATGTTCCGGGTGACCGGGTGACCGAGGTTTGTCCCTTTAAAGTAGAATACAAATAAACAAACATGTGGTAACTTGAGGCCAGAAATCTTTCTGAATTGTGGTAGACCCTTCGCTTTCCTCACAAGCAGACTGCGCTGCGTATAATTTAGGCTTTTCCTTCATGTCTCTGCGCCATCTTGTTGAAACATCAAATACTGTTCTGTCCCACGACGCGGACCTGGCCCCAGGAGACGGTGAGGTGGGTGGGGACATCGGCCTCTTTAATAAACGACTCCAGACAGCTACAAGTTTGGGCTCTTTTCCTTTGATTTATAGCTCTGGGCTTTCCTCGCTCACTGTCAGACCTGCCTCTTGCTGCTTTCAAAGTGACAGTTTTAGCAAACCCATCTCCTCCCTTTGCTGCTCCCAGACTGCCCTGGTCGGGGAATCCAGGCACCCGAGCTTGTTAGGATTATCTTATTAGGAAAAAACATGTACAAAAGACACAGGCTCTGTTTATCTTCATGTGGGTTTTAGATGTTGTGCTAAAATGGATGGCATCGCGGTACCTTCCATGATTGCATTTCTCCCCTCATTTTGGGATTTGTAGTTGTTTTCTGGATTCTAGATGGATAAAGTTACCAGATAAGCAAATGCCAGATGATGGAAAAGTTTGGTTATTCTATATATAGCATATTCAGTAATTCTGGACAATTTAAATTTTTTTTTTGTTCACTAAGTCCCACCATCCAAGACGGCAGGTCTCACCTGACCTGTTTCAAGTATAAAACAAATGAATGAGAAATAGAGAACTCTCCAGTCTTTAGCTGATTTTTAAAAGGGCTTGGAAGGCAGTTTTTTTTTTCTCTTAGAGGTATAATTTTAGATCTAAAGTGTTCTAATGTATTTTAATTATATGTGATGGGATTCCCATCACATATAATCATTCAGATTCAATCTAAAAAAGAAGAATTACCAGCTAATAAGGAAGGGAAGCGCTTTTTCTAACTTGACATTTTTAGATGCTTGAACCATCTGTCATTATACAGGCGGATAGAACCACTGAGTACTAGAGATATACCAGTATTTTAAAAGCAATTTAAAAAAATTATTATTATTATCTACTATATTTCAGATTCTATGCTAAGCTTTTTTAAAACATCATCTCATTTAATAATCATGGAAACCAAGCCAGGCAGGTTTCTCATCAGATAAAAAACCTGAAGTCCAGGGAAAGGGGATCACTCAGTCAAGGACACGGCTGGCGAGCGGGAGGTAAGGACGTGAGTGCAGGTGCTCTGACCCCGAGTCCAGGGTTTTCCCTAGTGAGCCTCACCTGCACTTCTCAGCCCAATGGGATGTGTCACCCAGCCCACGGCTGGCCAGGCTTGTTCTGCCATACTGGACCCCAATAGCCCAGGGAGCAGGGAAGAGGGGTGCAGGTGTTAGATGAGGTACCTGAAATTATTTATTTACAAGGCCTGCCTGCAAAGATACTTGGCTGGAACCCAGACTTGGTTGCTTCAGAAGTATTTTCTTTACTATTTTGAAAAAGTTACTTACTAGACACAGTGACATGGGTGGAAGCATTGGCTGAAGTGTCAGGTCCAGAGAAGATGACGGTGGTCAAATGGAGGAGTCTTTGAATATGTGTCACATTAATATAATTTGATTGTAGTGAAGGTACAATTAAATATATGTATTATAGGTACATTAATACATTAATGTGTGTATATGCACATGTGTGTACATGTATGTATGTGTATGTATAATCTCTGTCTCTAACTCTATTTCTCTCTCTCTCTCTCTCTCTCTCTCTTGAAGTGCAGGAGGGAATGAGAAGTCCCATTATGGGAAAGCTTTCAGGGTGTACAGCTTTTCAAAATCGATTGCTCTGTAGTGGACAGAGCCCCGGTAATGAGAAAATGGCACTCTCCAGCCCCCACTGTCCTTGAGTAAGATGAAATCTCCACTAATCATCAGCTCTGAGATCACTTCACAATCCCTCATATTAAAAGGTCTGATGGGTTATCAGGAGAAGGGTCACTTGAGGCACATTGGCAAGCAGAAGTGTGTTTTCCCTTTCTTCTCACTTCCACGTTTCCACATTGTTTTTCCCTTTCCTTTAAGAGACTCGGTGTTCTCACCCTGTTTCTTTGTTATCAAAGGAGCACTTAGAGCTTAGGTTCAATTTTCAGGGTCTGACTTATGTATCCATCTATCCAACCATGGTCCTAGTTCTTAGTACATGGTAGGCACTCAGCAGATTCCTACCCATCAGGGAGCTGCGTTTGAGAGAAAGTGATCTTGAAAGATGGAAGACATCCCACTGTAATCAACTATAGTCTACCCTTATAAAAATCCTTTCCTCCTCAGGATAGGATTATGTAATTAAAATTGAGTTTAATCATGTGATATATTTAAAAATTTCCATATATACGATAAGTTACTAACTACTATGATTCTTTATGTCATCATTATGAACTATTCAATGTTCAAAGGTTTATCATTTTCCATTTAATTGTCTTTTACATTCAAGGCTTTCTACTCTATAGCATGAACCTGACAGTAACTATCCTCCTCGAATCTGTGTTTATAAAATTTGAGGACTACCTATCACCAGATTTTCAATAAAACGTTTGCATTGAAATAATTAGATGATGCTCTGTGGGGTAAGTTTTTAATCTTCTGTGAATGTCTACAGTGGAGCTATATATCTTTGCATTTTTAATGGACGTTGCTAGGATAAAAGGCTTTAGCTGTGAGAGTCTTAGGAAATCTCAAGATTTTTGCATTTTCCAAAGGCCTAAGAATATCTTCCTAAAATTTGGGGACAGTATTGCAGCTACCAAGAATGGCCCCTGGCTCAGTTAACAGTGAACTCAGGGCACAAATATGAATTTTAAAAGTTCCAAAGAGCCCCTCTTTTTCTAAACAGAAATTGGACATACATATGCATATGTTAAAGTAACATATTAATGGGTGAAATTTTGGGTTACTTTTTAATTTCAAGCTAAGCAAGCTGAAGTCATATGTCTGAGGAGGAAGGATGGAGAGGGAGAATTGTGTGGTGGCTGAGAGTGCAAGGTTACTAGCCCATGAAGCCACTGCAGGGGCAGCAGGCCAGGTATGGGTCACATAATGATTCCCTGGGTCCCATTGGCTTCAGGGCCATATGTCAGGACCTTTAAGGACTCCCACAGGGGCTTCATTCACTGGACTTGAAGTCAGAGACATCTCTCACCCCTCCCTTAGGAGGGGCTGTGATGGTCTCAGATCACACTCTTCAATCTTAACTTCCTGATGGTTTACCTTCAGTGGGGCTGAAGAGTTAGGCCCTCAGACCTGATTCTCACTACCTGCTTTGCACAGCCTGCACAGAGCCCTGGCAGCTCTTGTTGGAAGGTGGGAGGTGTTGATGCCTATTGAATGGGAGCATCAGCTGAGACTGACTTCTAAAGAGTTCCCCTTGGGTGTCCTGTTCCTTCCTGATTCACAATTTGGCTTCTGTCTGGAACGGCTCCCAGGAACAGCTTCCGCCACTGTTCAGTGATTATGGTCTCTGCTCTAGCTTTGCTCAATTTTTGGCATGAGTTGAAATCCAGTAATGTCAGTGGGGTGTAGTGAGAAATGGTTGGAGGCCACTTGGCAGGGGTGGAATCTGTGCAGTTAGGAGCACACCTGTGCTTGCAGGAAAGCACAGCCGTTGGAACGCTGCAGACCCTGCAGACAGTAGCGGCTGAGACGTGAATGTGTTCATCCCATGCACTTGTGCTATGATCCACCACTCTGGATCAAATACCTTTTCTGAGATGTTTTGCTGTATATTAATAATTTAAAAAAGTCTCTAACCGCAGCTGATTGCCCATTTATTTTAAGCAATTTTTGAGTTAGCTGAATTCAAGCACACTCGGATGGTCACTTGGGGTTTCCTGCTGTGGAATTTGGTACGTGTGTCCATGCCCACAGATGAAACAGCATCGAGTGGCACCCACAGTCCCATTTCACGTGTGTGTTCCAACTGCTTCTCCCTTGGCCGTTGGGAAATAAATACAATGCATTTTTTTTCCTTCAGAATAATTTCCAAGGAGCAGGATAAGGGATGTGAATTGTGTTTAAAGCTGACAGAAAAATAAGTATGATTTCCTCAGCTGATTCCCAATTCCCACACTGATCTACTATAAGAATTATGCCCCCTCCCCAAACCCCATTTTAATAGAAAAGTCTGGAAAATGATGGGAATGTGCCTCGATTAGACGTCTGCTGGCTTGACCTACTGCATTCTCTTCCGACAGGACTCTGGGGCTCGGTGGTCAAGGCCTGCCCTCTCTCAGAAATACAGAGTTTAGATCCCTTTGTAGTGAATCAGGAAGATGGTGGAACACTTAAAATTCACTTTGATCGCTTAAGCCCAGGAGTTTGAGGTTGCTGTGAGCTAGGCTGACGCCACAGCACTCACTCTAGCCCGGGCAACACAGCGAGACTCTGTCTCAAAAAAGAAAAAGAGACATAGGGTATTGACAATATGACATTCTCTAAGAAACAAAATATTCCCACTGAGTTCCATAAATGACCCAGTGATATGCCAAGGAACTATGTATTCAGCCCAAAATTCTAAGTCATTTCCCTCAAATAAATGGTTATTTAGTTAAACTTAGAATAAATGTGCCAGATTAGATATGTTACATTTTACTCTTAACATACACACCAAGAAGAGAGAACTTTTTATGTAAGTCGTTATGTAGGTTGATAATAGCCACAAAGAAAACTAATTCTATAAGCAACCTTCTATAAAGTCTCACTCATGACTAGCTACACTCTGTTTATTTTGTTTTATGCTTTTATTAAAAGGGTTGATGGCCAGAGAGAAACATCCCTGTGATACTTTCTATTTTGACAGCAGGAAATTAATAACATGAATCCAATTTGGAAATCTATCAGATGACCTATTTACATATTTTTTGTGAGATAGATGGTACCAAGTCTATGTTATGGGTATTTTCTTGCCTCTTGAAGATAGAATTGATATTTCAGGCAATACTAAAGCAATGAAATATACTCCAGCAAGTTTGGTGACAAATAGGCAGGGCTGTAAAGACTGTCATCTCTTGATTCCTGTTGCTACTGGGAGGATGGTGTCTCACCTTCCTCTTTGACAAGAGGGGGCCCAGTGACCAGCCTGAACTGCAGAATGGAGGAGCACGTAGGCTCGGGCTATGACAGATGAGTCCACAAGACAGAATCGTGGAGAGTGTTACGAAAGCAAAGCCACAGTCCAAATGGTTAAGGTGGGTGGTGCAGGTCTGGGACACGCCAGGAGAAAGGCAGGGGCACCCATATGCTCCTTGGGCCTCTCCAGTGGACAGGCTCTTCCCCTGAGAACCTGGAGCCCGTCAGACAACAGTAGCCAGGAAGGGATTGTGGGAGGCATGAGTGACGCAGCACAGGGAATAATTCAAAACTAATCCATAAGTGATTTGGGGATAAAAGCAGAAAAACCACTGGATGAGCTAGAAGAGAGCTCTGCAGGCCCACAGATAAATAATGTTGTGTGCTCTGCCAGCCCTGGGCAAACAGGCCCTTCCTGCCAGAGGGGCATGAAAGCCAAGTGAGGAGAAGTTTCTGGAGGGACAAGGCCCATGCTGCGGACAGCAGCCCGGGGTACCCTGTGCCCCTAGGGTTTTTCTGGAGGGACTTTCTGCTGCTGGGGAGATGACAACTGGACTCCCAGATGCTTCTGATGTGTGTTCATGATGGTGGTTCTCACCTTCACAGCCACTATCCCTTCACTCCGACCGTTGGCCCTTCCCATGCTGGGTGGCTCTTTTAGCAAGGACAAGTTCACATGTTCAAATAAATAGAGAACAGGTGTGCTCAGCTTTGGGTAGGTAGGGATGTGGCATTTTAGTATTTTCCAATACTGTCTGACTGTGGGATAATGAGCCAAACTTTACATACGTGGATTTTGCTTGACACAATCTTAGCTAAAGCACAATGGATCAAGTTACAGGTGTGGCCTTTACTCCATTTCCACCTGTCAAATGTCAGGCTGTTTATCCTAAGCGTCAGTGCTGTGTGGGGGGATTTATGGGGAGGGTGCAGACTCCTAGTGATGTTGAAAGCATTGTGTCCCTTTATTATTGATCTGGCTTGGTCCAGAAAGGATGTAAACAGTTTACATAGTGTCATGGACTGAACTGTGTGCCCATGGACTTCACAGGTGGAAGCCCTAGTTCCTGATGTGGCTGTATTTGGAGATGCAGCCTATAAGGAATTCCTAAAGGTTAAATGTGGTCCTAAGGTGGGAACCCAACCCAATAGTACTGGCGCTTTTCTAAGAAGAGGAAGAAGCACAAGAGAGCTCTCTCCTTCTCTCTGGGACCACCCAGAGGAAAGGCCACTGGAGATGCAGTGAGAAGGTGCCATCTGCAAACCGGGAAGAGAGTGAGCCCTCATCACTCAATCTGTCGGAATCTCTACCTGGGACCTCCAGCCTCCAGAGTGTGAGAAAATAAATGTCAATTGTTTAAGCCACCTGGTCTATGATATTTTGTTATGGCAGCCTGAGCTGACTAATATACCCAGCATGTAAAATAGCCAACATCCTGGTGGGGCTGTCACTGTGGAGAGGAAACCCCCTAGGATAGGGACCTAAAAAGCCCTAGGAATGCAGCATTCTGAGGACACATACCATGGTGATGGGTGGCCTTCCACATGCACGGCACATTTGATTCTAGGCACTGTTGCAACCACAGGGGACCTGGCTGGTTATAGAACTTACAGCGCCTATCACACAAAAGGAAATCAACAGCTAAGCCAAAGCCCAACTATTCTCAGGGCTATGACATGAAGAAATTTCTCCTGAGAGTTCGCAACAAGCCGCCAGTGGGTGTGTCAATACCGCCTTCTAGCAGACACAGGGTCAGGTTCACATGGCTGGTTTTACATCGTTCAGTGCAGTAAAAAGCTTCCGTAGTGGGATTCTAAGTAGAGGGTGGCTCTTTGCTCCGCCTGCAGTTGCCAAAGCTGGGTTTGAAACCCTCTGGAAGAATGCAGGGACTGTGTGACTTTGTGTAGACCTCCCCACGTGTTTTTACCCTAGACCAACTTTCTGATAAATATTGGAAATGATGAACTTGGGATTTCTTCCTGACGAGTTTCTGGAGGGCAGTGTTTGAGCCTCCAGTTTAGTTCAGATGCATGCACCTAGCAGCCAACTGAGCTGGGCTAGAACTGGCATAGAACTCACTTTTGTAAGCTGAGGGTCCTAATATAAACATCTGCTAAGCACACCTAGTGCCGGGTCTTAGCCTCCAAAGACCATTCTCTACCAAAAGGAATCAGGAATCTTTGAAGAAATGTCTGATTCCAGAGCTGGAAATGTTCAAGGTGAACCTATAACATTTTTTTTTTTTTTTGTGCCAGAAAGGAGAGGAGCACAAAAAATGATGGTGACGAAATGTTCAAAGGACAAGGAGCCTCTAGAAGGGGATCCCACTGGCCAAACCTGGGATAATTTGAGCATCAAAAATAAACAATGGTAGTAGGAGATTATAACCCACTTAATAAAATAAGAATCAATGAGTTCATTCTGATATAAATAGATATTAAGGGAGGGGAAAAGTTCTGCCCTATAGTTGAAAGCCAACACATGAATGTAGAAAGAACTGTGCAGTTAGGAAGGTCACCATTTGTTAACCACTACAGGAATAATTGATTCAGGCAAAAATCGTCAGTAGATGCTAAAATTAAAGTTTGAGGAGGAATAGGATATTTATATGATCTCAAAGTATCTAGCCAGAAGATACTTTTTTCAAAGTGAAAAATAATAACCTTACAGTGGAGAAATCGGACACATTGCACCCAAACAAGTGACGGAAGTTAACATCACCCAATGGGAAAAGGTGACATCGTGTGCCCCTGATATGAAGCACTGAGAAGGACATAGCATCACCTCTGTTGTCTTCTTGCCAAACACACATACACTGAGTCTAATCATGAAAAACATTAGAAAAACTCAAGTTGAGAGACATTCTACAATGTAACTGGCCTATATTCTTCAAAAAAGCTAATGTCAAGAAGGAGAAAGAAGAGCTCCACTAGATGATAGAAGATTAAGAGAAATGACAACAAAGTATGACTTGGGGTTTTCTTTGACTATAAGAGAAACTATGGAACAACTGGCAAAAGTGGAATCAAGTCTGTAGACTGGATAATAACGTGTCAATATCCATTTTCTGATTTTGATCACTGCACTGTGGTTTTGTAAGACTGTCTTCACTTTTGCATAATCTACACTAAAGAATCTAGGGGTAAAAAGTGATTAAAAGAGCTCCAATACCACACAGGCATCTACATATATATCTGCCTCTGTGTCTATGTCCAGAGAGAATGATGCAGCAAAAGTGGTCGATTTTAGAAGCTCGTTCCTTCTGCCCCAAACTCTGATGTAGCATGGCAAATGGGGTCGATGTTATGATCCGAAACGAGTTAGCTGTGTTGAGCTTCATAGCCAGATTCACCTATCAAATTGTCATCCACGAACTCTAGCATGGTTTGGATCCACAGAGTTAGGCCAGGAGGCACCTTGACAGGTCCCTAAACTGTCATCAACAGGCACTGTGCTCTTCATGTGCTCAGCACGGTGCCAAGGGCACGGGGGAGAGAAGCCCGTAAGAGTAGGGGGTGGGTCCTTCCAGATCCTTGATTGTGGCCTTTTGACCGAAGCCAAATTTTACAGAACCAGTCCTTTTAGAAGTTCAGATTTGGTCAAGGGGCTGCACTTGGGCATCTGCAGGGCCACAAGTGCCCTTGAGGCCACAGGTTCCCCACCCCTGTGGGGGTTTTACCACCAGTAGCTTAGAGTCTACCTGGAGAGATGTCACGGAGCCACAGAAAGCCGTGTAGAAAGACAGAGCACAAACACGAACCCGGACAGAACCCAGGGGTTCCCAGTGTGTGTTCCCAGTGAAAGTGTATGCCAGGGAGAACGACTTTTATGTAGGAAGTTTCACAGGTGCTACTGTTACTCAGCGGTGTGTTACAATTATTCCGATCCAAGATGCTGTGATTAGATAGGAACAAGCCAAAGCCCGTCCTCGCGTCATCATGAGGTCTTTCCAACTAGCGTATTTGGCTGGGTCTGTGAATGGAACGTTTAAACCATGTCGCTTGGGGGCTGTATTGACAACAGCTGGTCTGTAAGCTTGGAGGCATTGCCAGCGAGTTTATTAAGGACGCCTTTCTGCAGGGACATGTCCCATGACAGCCTGGCAGAGAGCAAGGCTGTGTGGATGTGTGATTCATGGTGTCCTTGTGGATGGCAGATTACTGTCGGTAATTACTCCGCCTCCTAAGCAGGTGGAGGTGGGGCAGAGGGGAGTTTGGACGAAGAAAGGCTCTTTCCAGGAGGATGGAATTTAAGACTTTCAACCTCCAAAGGGATTGATGTTAAGAATAAATGCTGCTGTGAGGAGAGTCGGGAAACTTTAAGTAGTGGGTGTACTTTTCCCCCAAAGAAACACAGAGCAAACAAAAAGGGAAGTGCGAGCATCGACGCAAACACTCATTAGCCGAAGACGCTCGTGTTCTTCCAGCTTTTTCTTTGAAAACAGGATGTTAATAATAGTACTGTTTACTGCGGCGTCTCTGCTTGAAGTTCAATTTTAGCTCCCTCCCAAAGGTCAGGAAACCTCTGCTCCCCATTGTGTTCTCATTCGGGGAGAATGCAAATGCCAAGTGCAAATGCAAATGATTTCATCACGACTTGGTGGCTCCTTCTGTTTCCCCCAGTGGGGCGAGGGGCCGTCCTTGCCGCTGTGTGGCCGAGATCATGGGGACACATGTGCGTCGCAGTTCTGGCTGGGAGTGCGGCAGGGGCGCTCGTGGTCTACCAATGGCTCACGTCCTCATGTAAGATGTTCCCCTTCCATACATCGTTCCGCGTGGTATTGGGTTTCATTTGTTTTTATGTCAGACTCATCATCCAGAGCAGGAGAGAGCTAAAAATGGTTTGGACCTTTTTAAATGGTTGAAAAAAATCCAAAGAAGAATAATATTTTATGATCTGTGAAAATGACTTGTGTCCATAAACACAATTTTACGGGGACACAGCCATGCCCATTTTGTAACTGGTTGCCTGTGGCTGTTGTCACACTGCTGGCAGCCTTGAGTCGTCGGGGCAGAGACCGTCCATGAAGCCTAAAACATTTACTATCCAGCCCTTCACAGAAAATACTTTGCTGAATCCCCGCTCTCAACTCCCAGTTCCTCAAGGGCAGGACTGTGTCTTTTTTATCTTTGCACAATGCCAGGCGCACGGAAGGCTCTGGAAAATCCTTGCCTGCCAACTGAGTAGACCTCAGCATAGGCGCCCTTGCTTGTTTTTACCTTTAGAAAGGCCTTCTAGAAGGCTTCAGAGGCACCGTGGTGTGTCCTAATCCAGCATGCACCCCTCAATCTCACCGCTCCTTCGTCACTGTGCTGGGGAAGGGTTGGACAGTGATGGACGTTCTTTGTTGACGGATTAGAAGCTTTCCCCATGTTTTGTTGTTCTGAGAGCCTTGCTTGTTCCTCTGGGAAGGGGAGGAGATTTGCCAGCAAAACTGGGTGACATCAAAGGGAATCTCTGTGCACGTGACTAGGTGACCTACATGCCTTGAGGGACAGCTGCCCCTGGAGCCCAGTCTCCTGGCCCTGGAGGGGTCCCCATTGAACTGGACCCACTTAAAAAGGGGGTGCAAAGATATTTCTATTTGGCAGAGTCTCTTGTGTGATTCTGAGACTGAATTCTGGGGACAAGTTTGTATTTTGGACCCCTCCTTTAAACTCTGTATTTATGTCGGATGGAGTTTATAAGATGCATGGTGAATACTGGGTGGGAAAACGATCTTATAGGATAAACAGACTCTTTTAGTACAATAATATCTATAACTTTTAAATTCAGTGACATGACAGCCTTCACAAGGAAGCCAGATGTTGCCCTTGGCTCCTGGTAGAGCCCAGAAACACCAGGCACCAGGAGGAAAGGAAAAACCCTTCAGAGCACCGGGCACATATTTAGAAAGGCCAAATCTGCTTTTAAAAAAATCATTTATTTTTTCATCCCTTTATTGAGCACCCACCATGCCAGATTGTACTACTTGTTGGGAAGAGGGAAAAAAAGCATAATCTTTATCCTCAAAAATGTCACGTCTGTTGGGGACACTCACATGTGGTCAGCCACACACAAGACATCATGGAGATTTGTAGAAATATAGCGCAGCAGAGAAGGGGAACTTTTAAGTCTGCTATGCGGTCTGGAAGGTTCCATAGGGGGCAGCATTTACAGGGAGATTTGGTGGGTGCGTAGGAGTAATTAGACGGTGAGTGGAAGAGGGTGTTCTAGGCAGAGATAAAGTCATAGCACGTGTGCAGGCCAGAGATGAAATAACCCATGGTGTGTTCAGGCATTTCAGCGGGGTGGGGGACAGGGCCCCTGGACAGGTGGCAAGTCTGTGACGTGCAAAGGTGGTTGGTCCTTATTCTTTATCTCCTCAGAAGCTACTGAGAATGTTTGAGCCGGGGAGTGAGGGGATGGGATCTGTATGTTACAAAGTTTGTTCTGACAACTCTGAGGAGAGGGATGACAAAAATGAAAGACTATAGTTAGGGAGACCAGTATGGAAGCATCGTAATAGTCCAGGGGGAGGGCATGCTGGTGTGAACGGGCCCAAGTCCAGGGCCAAGATGCTGGAAAGCAGCGGATGTTTGGGTACTAGAGACAGGTATGAGATGGAATGGACAACCTTAGCCAGGGCTGCCTCATATGGTTGTGCGGGTTGTACACTGCACAACTCACTATATCTAAGGGGTACAGATTTATATATTTATTACACAGATTTCCCAGCAGATGGCAGTAGAGTGTCTTGAGGAGGGATTCCTTTCGGCAGCCCAGGGATTGGGGAATAATTATTGCAGAGCACAAGGGAGGGAAGAGCATAAGATGACAGCCAGGTTTCCAACCTGGGCAATGAGGAGGCAAGAAATTCCATTCATGAAGGTGTGGAATAAAGGAGAGGGAGTGGGTCTGAGTTTAAGACAAGTTATATTTAAGGGACCTGAGAGCCACCCGGATGCAGATATCCAGGACACAGTTGGCTGCCTGGGTCTGTATCTCAGCAGGGAGGTGTGAGGCTGCACCTGAGGGAGCCACCTGTATGCAGATGGAGTGATGCCCAGAGGCAGGGAGAGGTTGCTCTGGGAGAATGTGCAGAAGGGAAGCGAGGAGGGCCCAGAGTCCTGGGCAGCCACCGAGATTTTAAGAGGCAGGCGGAAGAAGGGCACCTCTAAGAAGAAGGGGAGGAGGCAGGTAGAGGTGTCAGGCTGACCAAGACCAGGGCGATCTCTGGGGATTTTTGGGGCAATTTTAAATGACTCTAGACTTTCTTTCTGTGTGCTTAGGATCCAATCCGATTTGTGAGCATATGAGACACTTCACTCATTTATTCCCCCATGCATTTATTCTGTACCTACTTATTTCTCCAGTGCCTGCTGTGGTGGGAACCGTTCCGGGTACTGGGTGCACAGCAGTGAGCGAGACGAGGTATTGCTCTGATGGGGCTTACGTTCTAATTGCTAATAATCTAATTAATGAGATAGCATCCGCTGGCGATGGGTGCCACCCCGAGTGGTAGGACGCACAGTGAGCAGAAAGCTGGTTTCTGTGGGGCAGTCGGGGAAGGCCTCGCTGAGCAGGATCTCTGTGCTCGGAACTGAACCCCAGGTGGCTGCAGCATGAGTCAGGCGGGAAAGTGGGGAGATCAGACCAGCCGGCGGGTGCCGGGCCAGGGGTCTGGTAAGCCGTGCGGAGGGATCGGATTTTCCAAGTGCGGTGGGCATCCACGGGGAGGGTTTGAGGAAAGAGAAGTGACTTGCTCTGGTTTGTGTCCTACTGGGAGAGCTCTGGCTGTCACATGTCAAATGGGATTTTGCAGGGAGGTCGTCAGCAGGGAGACCAGCTGAACGCCATCACCTCCGTGTGATGACAACTGACTCCAGGGTGGCAGCCCTAGAGACATAGTCCCCCTAGGACTTCCACGGGAAGGGAACGAGATGAATCTAGGATGATGCTGCAGTTTTGGACTTAAGTCACCGTATGGTGATGACATTTACGAATGCGGGGAAGACAGGGAGGGAACAGGCGCTGAGGGAGCTGGGAAAGCTCTGGTTTCTGCTTTGCCACATTGGTGGTTCCAGCTTGTTAGGCAGGTGAATAGGGGCCCAAGCAGGCGCTTGGGTCTGTGAGTGCAGAGCTCAGGGCAGAGGCTGGACTGGAGATAGAAACTTGGCGTCACATAGGAAAAGACAGTAATTAAAGCCAAGGGCCTGGCTGAAATCGCTGAGAGGGAACGTGGAGAACAGGGTCTGGATGGACATGCTCTGAGGGGTTGGGGAAGCGCAGAAACAGCTGGCAGAGCGGAGTGGAGAGGCGATCAGGGGGGAGGAGGGAGAGCAGAAGGGGTGGCCACAAACGCCAGGGGAGGAAGGGCTGGAGAGGGAGGCCGGGGAGAGGGGACAGAGGAGTGTTGGAGCGGCAGGTGGAGCTTGCTGGTGAGTGTCGGGGCGTGCTGGGAACTGAAGTCCGTTTGAGGTGCGCAAGAAGACAGTGACAATGGAGATGACAGTTCTTTCCGTAAGTCACACAGGAAGGAAAGCTGAGAAACGGGGTAGTACCGGAATGCGACGTGGTATCAAGAGAAGTGTAGTTTTGTTTTGTTTGTTGGTTCTTTAAGGTGGTAGATAGTAGAAAATGGTTTTATGCTGACGGAAATAAACCATCAGGAAAAAAAATTCATGATGGAGGATGGTTGCTGTCTAGGAGTCTCTGAGAGGCTGCAGCGATGGGCCTGGGGCTGGGGCTGGCGGGACAGGCTTCCTCAGTGGTGGGAGGGAGGAGCAGAGAGAAGGGCCCAGGTGGGGTGGGGTGTAGACACGACCATGAGAAGATGTGAATATTCCAGTCTGACTGCTTCTATTTTCACAGCCATGTGGTTATCCAAGGGAGAGGTGGTGTCAGAGGATTGAACAGAGAGAAGAGCAGAAATCATGGGTGTGGTGGGTGGGAAGACAGACTAAACGTTTAAATTTAAATGCATACTCCTTGGATCCAGCTGTGGATTTCATGTCATCATAAGAAGAGACCCTAGAGTGGGACATGTGACAATTACCCCCTGAAGGCAAGTGCACAGACAGTCTAACACCCTCTCTGACCCCCCTACCCCGTTCTCCTGGGTTATGGGTGCTCACTGTTCATGCGATGCCCGCTCATACCTGGTAGAGTATGTGTCAGATGATACTCAAGGGACGAGATGCCACTGTGTCTTTCTACCTTTCAGTGTGGCAGTAGGGGACACCTTGCCTTGTTGACATGGGAACTCAAAGAGCCCATAGTGAACCTCTTCGATGTCAGGATGGGTATTTTCAGCCGCAGATGAGGCTTTTGCTAATTCGTCCACCAGTCCCAGGGTGTGACTCTGGGCCAGACCCCCAGAGCAGCGGAGGCTGTGAAGCTGTGTTGGAAACCAGCCCTGCCCTCCCCTACTCATGGCCCGATCTGCTGGTGGCTGACCAAGCTGCCTTCCTCCTCACATGCAGTCATGACTCATCTGTGGTTGGCTTCACGACCTCTTTTCATCCCCTAGCTTTGGGGGAAGGGGCTGACACAGGGTCTGCAGGCCAGGCTGAACATGCTGCAGTCCCTTTGGGTGAACACAAAGGAACCATGCTGGAAGGACCCAGGGAGATGTTTGGAAATCTTTCTTGACCTATGTTGGACCTTGTGAATTCTTAAGAGTTTCTATAGGAATCATGGACCAGCAACATTTTTGTTCCCTTAGGTTGTGCTCCTTTTCTGACTTTGTTTGGGAACACAGTACATATTACTGAGTATCTTAAGCAAATAAAGGTCTACTTCTTTAATATGACTTTAGATTTCCAAGTTGTAGATGTGTCCTCAGTCTATTTCAGACTCAGTCTTTACAGTCTGGTCTTCTCCATGCTCCTATTGCATGTTTTTCTCTAATCTCATCCATCAGCCCTCCACTACCCATCAGCTTTCACAGATTTCCTTTAATATTCACCCTATCTAGAGTATGCTTGAGAACACGTAAAAGGAAATGTATTCACTTAGCAGATGCTTCATTAAAATCTCCCAAGGATGGCCTCAGTGACTGGAGAATCATCATCATCATCATCATCATCAGCAGCAGCAGCATCCCCCCAAAAGGGTCTTGCTGAAAGTTTTACAGTGAAATGGAAACCCCAGCAAGGGTTTAATTAGCCTGATCAAAGCCTATATATTTTTATTATAGTGCTTTCTGGCAGAGAGTTCAGAGTCAAAATTGATTTTTCCCTTTCAATGTTAAACTTTATTTTTTCCTCCCCTAAGGGTTTATAAGCTAGCCGCTTGGTTGCACTTTGGGTTATACTTGGCACGGCACCAGGCCATTTGGGATGGGGCTGGCCCAGAGCTTCAGCTGGCACAGTCACCTGATGACATCGAATTGGGTAGAATTGGAGAGTGTGAGCCGATAGGCTGTCCTTTCAAGAGACTCAACGTCAACCGTTATGCGAGAGCGGATTGCCCCTACCTGCCTCCTGAAGTCAGGCAAGGTGAGCCGGGTGGGAAAGCCACGGCCAGCAATCAAGAGAGAATATATTGCTGAGCCGTAACTTTCAGTGCATGAATGAACATAATCCATAACCACTACCTTGGAGGTCCTTAAGCCTTTGTGTCCTGGGCTCCCCTAGAGAGGCACTGGGGCAGGTGGGTGAGGAAGGAGGGCCGTCTGAGACTGCATCCTGGCTCTTCCACTTCATCAGCTGGGAGGCCTTGGGCAAGTTACTCTTCTCAACCCCCCACCCAAGACCCAACCTTCTCATTTGTTACACAGAAATAGTCCCTACATTTGAACTGTTTCAAAGATTGAAAATGATCCATGCAAAGCATCTAATAAAGTAATTGGCATCCAGAAGACACCAAACGAATGGCAGCTATGAGAACAGTATGATTCACAGAATCATAGATTCACTCTCTAAATCAAGCACCTACTATGCACCAAGCCCCAGGATGAAGGATTTGCACGTATTATCTCAGGGAATCTTTTTGTGGGTACAAGTATAATTCCTGTTTTTCAGAATGGAAAAAAAAGATTTGGAGAAGTTAAGGAAAGTGATGTGAACAATCACAGGATGGTTAAGAGTGGACACAGAATTTGAATTCTGACCTCAAAATCTTAACCAGTGAAGAGAGAAGGAGGAAGGAGAAGCTCTGCAAAGTAGCTAACCACAAATGCATTTCCTGGCAAGTCTAGTGCGCTTGGCAATATACAATAGCCAACTTTATGAAATGTTCACGTGACATTTTATATCAGGTAAGACAGACTGGATTTTACTGTGGTAACAAACAACCCAAATTTCAGTGGCTTAACTCAACATAAGGTTATTTCTCAGTCATGCTCCATGTCCCAAGTGACGTGGCAGGGCCAGTCAAGGGTCCAGGATGACAGAATTTTCACTGTGACGTGCGCTTCCATTAGAAGTGGGAAGAGAACATCACACATCGGCTCTCAGAGTTGGCGCCAGAGTGATTCTCAGCCCTTAATGCTTCTGTTGATCAACTGTTGAGTCACACGGCCAAGTGCAGCAGGAACAGGGAAGTGTAATCTAATATGCGTCTGGAAGGATGAAAGCCAGGCATTTCTGGTGAACACACTAACGACTACATCACCTTTTAAACCCTAACTCACAGAAAGTTTTCAACTCAGTGTACTGGTTTTCAAAACCACGAGGTGGTCTTCAGTAGATTGAAATTATTGCTCTCAATGATTTGTTCCAAGTCCCTATGAGAGAATTATACTTTGCATTTCATGGACATCAGGCACTGCCATATGACTTGCCGTGACTAATGATTGTGAGCAGAAGTGAGGTGTTATGTCACTTCTCTCTTTTTGCCTGGCATGAGAACGGCCCGTCCTATGTAGGGGGCTGCTCCATCAGTTGGCATCTTGGAGTGAACGGGCTGTGAACAGAGCTGCTGCTGACGTGCAGTGTGAATGAGACATAAATCTTCACTGTTTTAAGCCCTTGGGGGTGTTTGTTACTGCAGCGTAACTTAGGCAAAGCAGACAGATACAGTGTCTCTATCGTCTATTCTTCATACACAGAGAATAGCGAAATTGACCATATAGAAATTCACATTTCCTGTCTGCTTTGTTGAAGTATATCTATACTTTACAGAAATATCTCTGATGACTTAATGTAAATAAATATTATTTAGTTGAGTTGAATTAATAGCACAAAAGTGCATTTTCTAAATCGGGACACCAGATGATACCTCAGAATTCTTATGAAAAATCTAGGAGGGGGATTGGAAACATAGAAACGTTGTTTTCAAATGCAACGTATTAATCTTGTCCTCATCAGGCAGTTGCCTCAGAAGACCGGAGAGTAATCTACATTCATGTCCACTTTCGGCAGAAATTGTAAGGATGAGATGTTACTATCTATAGGAATGCAAAGTCCTTTCTGGCTGAGTCCAGCAATCCTCATTAATTTGGATCCCATCAATTTGTAATTCATGGTAGGTAGCCGGGGCAGAGGCCAGGCTGGCTTTTACTCTTGCATTGCGCTTGTGCTTTTTGGGGCCCTGGCAGTCACAGGTTAGCATTCGCTGTTTTGACTATTCCCAGTGGCTTCAAAAGGGAGTCATTTGTCATTCTGTCGTGGCAACCAGCTGCAAGGTCCCTGGGGACAGTGGAGCTTCTTGCTGGTGCTGGGCCTCTGACTGCCTGGCTTCCCGTCCCTGCAAATCTTTGCTCTTCGTTGTTTCTCACCTGTGTGGTCCACGGGGGAAGAAATGGTCTGCTCTAATGGAATTCGGGAGGTTGAAAGGCCACCTGTGGGGTAGGTACCATTACTGTGGCCATTTGAGAGCTGAGGAAACTGAGATAGAGAGAGGTCACGTGAACCGGTGACAGGAGCAGCTGTGGCTTGAGCCCAGGATGGGCTGATGCTACGAGCGACACGCAGAGGCACAGATGCACTGAGCTACCACTGAGGGAGAATAAGCAGCTTACTATGAAGTTAATACGACAGACGAGATCAGGCGTGGGTGGGTGTGCGACAGCAGAGCAAGGACCTGGTTAACTGGAGAAGCAGCACCTCTGGCTGCTGAGCTCTTTAGCAGGTGTGTGTGTGTGTGTGTGTGTGTGTGTGTGTGTGTGTGTGTGAAAAATTTGCATAGCTTTCCCTAATGATCCTCTTCTGGTCATTAGAAATTGTCGGGTAGAACTGCTTCACTGGCAACCTGCTGTCAGCACTCATATTACCGAATGCCCTAGGAAATAATAAAACTCTATTTATTTAAGGATATGATAATTAGAGGCTTCACACTATTTTACACTCATCTCCTAATTTGAATGGTGCTGTTTCTTTCCAGGGTGAGTACTGACTTTAGCGTTTGGGTCAGAGCTAACTGTTAGATGCCAGTCCAATTTTGTCTTGGGTTTGAATTCTACGTTGTATATTTTGGGAGACCATCACTGACTTGAGCATCTATTTTAGTGATTCCTCATGGCCCATTTGGAAAAGGAAGAACCATGGATTTTCTGGTAGTGGTGTTTTAATAATGAACAATTTTTGGTCTTTACAACCACAGTAATATATGGCTACTCTGATGCCTTGTCTTCTATTTATGGGAATGTTTAATAGAGTTGTAACATTTGGTCTCTTACAGTATTCTTCCTTTTGGAGAAAGTGGTGGAAAAATTTAAGATTGTATTGTGTGCTCTACAGCATCCAACATGAGATTGTTAGGACATTTGGTGAACCAGAACACAGTGTTCCCAAGCTGCTGAGGATTACAGAGAGTTTACATATTTGGGGAGCAGTTGTCATCAGTTTTTACCCAGCCAATGACACTACTTGGATATATTATACTGAAGCAGACATTTTGGAAGGAAGCCCTGAATAAATGCATTGAACCCAATGCTCAAAAAAGAAAGGATAGCTGGATTTCTTTATTTAATGGATGGTAGATTTAAACCTAGGCAAAATATACATATATGTCTTTGAATTAAAAAAAATAACTCCTTATAGAGATTTACTGGGAAGATACCTCTGTGAAGATTTTCACTCAAGTTCTTAGCATTTCAATCTCATCAATGAACTCTTTCCCTATGTTAGGTGGTTGGGGTTATAGCTCTTCAGAGAAAAATGATAAATTCAGAGATAACGGCTTGCCAATGCAGGGATTAGTATAACTTATTAAAAGGAGAAAATAAGATTTGAAAAATGTAATGGCTATAAAATATCACTACTAGAAACAGCTTAAGAGCACCCTGATGTTAACCTTCAACCATCTTGTCTTTTCAAACTCTGTAGTTGCACATTCTCCCTCTTATAGTAGCTTGGCACTTTGATGACGGCAAAGAAAAATGGTTCTTGGAAATCAGACCTGACAGAGCATCACATTCTCCCAGGGCTGTTTTTGTAGACGATGCTTATTTAATTTCGATTGCAGTGCTGTTTTGTGGCACATCTCACTTTGATAAATGGTTGTTAAAAATCTGTGTGAATACCTCGAGAATTTTAAATGGAATTGACAACATTTGGAAACCAACAGAGGAAACTTAAAGAAAAAGAGGAACTAATGGTGGGAGAAAAGGGAAGAGGGCACATTGATATTAACAGAGGTCACCTGCACATTAAATTCCAGTTGTCTTTTTCAAGTGCATTTCTCTACAGAATCTGCATGAATCGGCAGCACTCACGATGCAAAGGGCACCGAACATGGAGCGCCAGACGGCACGGTCAAGTGGTCTTGGCTTTAAAGTTCCTGCTCTGCTAGTGGCTTTTGATCTTAGCCAAGCCACTAGTCTTGTTGGGCCTCCACCTCCTCATCTGTAAAATGGGCAATGATTGCTTCCAACTCAAAAATCCTGTGATCTGTGATGTGATTTATAGGACTAAAATCCTCCGCATGGGAATAATGCCGCGCCAGCGATGGAACTGACATTTCCTACGGTGGACAGGTGCCCTCGCCTGTTTCCAGCGAATACCGCCATTCTCCTTGGTAACCCACAGGTGGCGCCTTCTGGGCAGTCAGCCCTGCCCCCTTGTCCGTAAAGTGTTGGCTGGTGTGTTTCATTCTCCACTTTCCCTCGTTTTCTATGCAGTATTTAAACCTTTCAGAAGTTCTCTTCTTTAAGAAAAACTTATCAGGATAGGAAAAAAAAAAAAATCAAACCACAGATGGAAGGGAACTCACAGATTAAGAGGCTTACAGGAGACCTCAACCGATCACAGTGCATTAACCTTATCTGGATCCTGATTCAAACAAGCTGCTTGGAAACAAAAAAAGAAATTATGACATTTGTGAGACACTTGGAAATTTGAGCACTTGGTAGCTATTGGATCTGAAGAAATTATTGGTCATTATTTTAGGTGTCATCATGGTATCATAGTTACATTTTTAAGAGTCCTTATCTTTTAGAGACACACTGAAACATTTGCAGATGGGATGGTACGATGCTGGCAGGCCGTTAGTGAGTGGGATGTAGATGAAACAAGTCTGGTCATGAGTTGGCAATATCGGAAGTGAACGGCGGGTACACAGGTTAATAATGATACTATTTGATCTGTTTCTGGGTAAGTTTTATAGGCTCCTTAATAAAAAGCGTAAAACCCCCCAAAGACTCCATGGGGATTAATCCTAATGAGGCACATTTGCCGAGGTGTTGGAAAGGGCTGCCTGTCACAGTTGCATAATCGCTGGGGGTAAATGTGGAAGTTCATCAATCAGCAAGGCTGTCGTGGGAGCTGACTGGCAGCAAGCCCGGTGCTGTGTGGCTGTCATCTTGCCTCGAGGCCCATTTGCCCTCTATAAATAACAGTCTATATGAATGCTTTACTATTTTAACGCACATTTGCCACAGCTGCTGAGCATGTTTGTTTACGTAGCTATGAAACCTTCTGTAAACATCACTATCTCAAAATTGCCCATGTGTCAGGAACATAAACGGCCCCCTTCAAAAATATATTTGCAGATGAGACACGGCCAACTCCTAGATGTCTGGGTGGCTGGTGTCAGAATTTTCCAGGGTTTGATTCATTTTCAAAAATAGAACCCCATGACTGGAAGGTTCTTGAAAGGTCACCTGGCACATCCCTGTGATTTCAGGCAGGACCAGGCCGGAGCCATCCGTGAAGGATACGGGTCTGTTCTTCATGGGCGTGAGCCCATCTTCCATGAGATCCCTCGGGCAGTGAAGATGGGCTCACTTCCTGCCTTTAAGGGGCCCACTTCCATGATCTAAAAGTGGAGCGGACTCTGCAGTGCAGCTGGCATTGGAATACGGTGCATCCACGGAGCCCCCCAGCCTGTGTGGGGCCTGAGCTCCCAGCAGACTGAACGACCCAGGTGGCCAGCTGCCTGCAGGACAACTCAGGACTCCGGAAAACACCATTTTGGGATCACCATGTGGCTGGGACGTGCATGCTAGGAAGAGGGCACTGCGTCAAGGTTGCAGCGTGGCGCTCATCCTTGAAAGAGGTCTGCCAATCAAGACCACCGAACATAGTAGTTTAAGGTCAACCGAGATGTTTTTGAAAGAAGTAATGAGCGCAGCAGAAGCTGTTTTGTGTCAGCCTGCTGTTTCCACTGCTCCTTCCAGTCCAGCACTACAATGAATAATTAGATTCTTGTGAATTTGTTTTCCTCTGTGCATTTGGTCCGCATTTTTTTCCCCTGTGGGTTTGATACATTGAAGCATTTTTTTCCACTGAAGGGTCTGTTTAATGTCCATAAAACCCAATTGTGCTTTTTATTCACAAAGAAAACATAGCCTGCTGAAGCTTAAGAGATAGTTTTGCTAGAGGTACTGAGTTATACAAATCCTATGAGGAAAAGACCAAGACATATCTAGCTCCCAGACACCTCCAGAACTTACTAGAACACCGTTCCACACTTTCCAGAAAATAGAAAACTTTTTTTGGGGGGGCGGGGATTAATAGTAGTTGCCTTTTCCCAGGGGCAGGGGTGAGAGTTTTGATTGTTTTTGCTGGTAATTACCCAGTTTTCTCTAAGAAAGCCACGGAAAGGCTGAGGAGTGCTCAGAGCCAAGTATCATTGCTCATTACTAAGAAAACAATGTTTCTCCCTTTGGAGAGTCTCACTCACTACGAGCTGGCATCAGAGAGACGGGATCTGCCTGGGGAAGAATTCACGAAGATAATTTGCTTGTTCCAGATTCATTTATTTTTCGAGATTGGGCTTTGGTTTGGGGGAACGCAAAGGTTAGCTCCTGCAATTTGCAGATCAGATTAGCATCAGTAACCAGAGGGTACATACCTAATGTTTTTTGCTTCTTGAGCTCAGAGACGCAACACCGCCCTCCCTCACGTCCTACTGGGGAAATTTACAGTGAGAATCCAATATGAAAACTGCACGGTGAGTGGTCAGTTTATCCTGCCAGAGGCTGCAGCTCCGCAGCCACCACTAGGGGGAGCCAGAGCCCCTGTGCTCAGCGGAGGCTGGGGAAGTTTCTGGTGTGCGGAGGTGGCGGAGCTCCCTGCGGGAATCGTCATCCACCCCTCCTCCTAGCTGCCACCCAACGAGGGCCTCGCAAGTGCACCCCCAGATCGGCCTCAGGGTACAGTGGCCCTGTTAACATCAGCACTCATTTCGCAGTAGTTACTTTGTTATTCTTTAAAGCCAGTGTCGGGATTAGTCCCTGTTCCTTTTGTTCTGTGTGAAGACCACTCACGTCACTGAGCGCCACGCAAGGTCCTTTGCTCACGTTTGCATTGTTTGCCGCATTTAAGCAACGTATTGCCAAGTTCACACCAGCACAAGAGAAACTTGTCGGACACCGTGAGGTGCAGGGAGGTAGCAACATGGGACCAATGACTTTCCTCTGAAAGGGACAACCTGGGTTAGGTCACTTGTTACAGGCTGATGAAGACACTGGGGCCAGCCTGCCAGTCATGCATTTTCAGATGATAGAAACCAACCTGAGCCTCAAGTTGAAGACTTAAAAAGGCGCAGAAGGACAGATTGTATCATGAAAGAGGATCGCAAGGCTAATATCAATAACTCAGAAGAACAGTAAAGGAATCGCTGACTTAGGGCTCTAGTGTAGACATTTCCTGTGAGGCACTGGGATAGCCTGAGTCAGAGTTGATGGCTCTTTGGGGGACGTTACGAATAACCATGGACAGAGGCTGCTTTGCTGTTGGAATGTGTAACGTGCAAAGTTCAGATATGAGTGCAGACTTCAATAAAAACAGACTGTTTTCTCTATTTTGAGAACAGATCATCTTCCCTAAAACACACCAACGATTAGCCAGTAACAGCAGAGGGACAGAAGAATTGATGGGATTCAGATGAATGGATCTGGAATTTTCTTCTTTTCTTCTAGAGTTACTTATGAGTCTGCAGCATTATGTCTACTAGGGGTTTGGGAGGTAGAGTATGGAGAAATGCTAGGAGCTCATATGATACAAAAAAAAAAAAACCCAAAAAACCAAAAAACCACCCAATGCTATGGGTCTTGCAAATGGCTCCCAACGAATGGGTGAAATTGCATTTTTATTAAAGCAGTTTGTCAGACTTCCTTTGAAAGCTTTGACTTCTCCCTCTTAACTTGATAATAAATAACCTCAAGTATTTAAATTAGCAATGTTTAAAGCTATTTAAAAAGTGCTTTAGAGATAGATCAAATTTTAATTTAAGAAAATATTTGGAAATTTAAAATATATTACATGGTGATTTTTCATTGTTCATTAATTTATTTTCCAAAGGGCTTTTAAAAACTACATGGTTAGACTTCTTGGCGGATATACTTGAGGTTACAGGACACATAGGCATACCATTTCATGAAGCAAGGGGATTTTGTCCATAGTGAGTGAGGTTCTGTACTCTCTAGCTTGTAGTAAATAAGGACATCAGGTCTAGTTTAAAACGGGCATCTACCCCACAGAAGTCCCAGGATGGAGCATGTCTTACCTGTGGCTTCCACCATTCCTTCTAGGATGACCACAATTTCCAGTTCCTCTTTGGGCAGCTGGGCTTTGGAGATCTCCCAGAAAGGACTCTGTTGGTTAATTTCGTGGCTAATGATCAGCGGTGACACCAGAAACAGACGGTCATCCCCTGTGTAATACCCTACGTTGATATCTGTCTGGTTCAGGGGGATGAACTCCCCCTCTGAAGTCTGTTTGGATTTGATCAACTTGGCTCTGATGGAGGCCTCCACGATGTGGGAATTCCTAAGGTCCCCTACCCGGAACATCAGGCACAGTTTCCCATCCCGCATGGAGATCACCGCGTGGGTGGAAAAGACCAGGGTCTCTGCCCTCTTCTTGGGTTGAGATATTTTCACAAACATGCATCCCACCATGAATGCATTGACAATGGATCCCAACACAGATTGGATTAAGAGGAGAATAATTCCCTCCGGGCACTTATCTGTGATGACCCGGTAGCCATAACCGATGGTGGTTTCTGTCTCTATCGAGAATAAAAAAGCAGAGACAAACCCGTTGAGGTTGGTAACGCAGGGAGTCCATGAGGGGTCCTCTATGTGGTCCATATCTCCTCGGATGTATGCAATTAACCACCAGATCATTCCAAAAAAGAGCCACGTCACTGTGTAAACCATGACGAAGATCAACAGGTTGAATCTCCACTTTAGGTCCACTAGGGTGGTGAAGATGTCGGTCAGGTAGCGGTAGGTCTCCCTCACGTTGCCGTGATGGACGTTGCACTTTCCGTCTTTCCTCACGTACCTCTGGATTTTCCTTTTGGTTCGGTCTCGGCTGATGTGTCTTGGCAGGTCGTCCCTGGCCTGCTTAGGCAACTTTGGCTGGTGAATGGCCACAGGGCTCTCGACATCCTGATCCATGGAGTCACCCTCCAGGACGTTAGCTGGTGGTTTGGAGAAAAGAAAAGAAAACCAAATGAGATGCTGGCTCTTTGAGGATAGTGGAACTGCACACTTTGTGTGAAACCAAATGCCATTGTGTAGCTATAAACAAAGTAGACAAAGCCATTTTTATGTGGTGCCATCTGGGGAGGCCTCCGGTTGACTTGGCCTTCTGTGCTCTTCGATCTAGCTTGTGTAAGTACTTCACCACCCTGCCTGCCAGGAAGGAGCTAATTGCTGCAAAATGGTCTCCCTGCCAGCAAGTTCCACTGAGTCAGCTCTTACAGAAGGATGTCTCCCCACTCTATCTGAGATGTTGTGGCACTGGAGAGACAGGGAGCTCTGAATAAAGAAGACATCTTTGGATTTGGACAGTTTTGGTTCTACCACTTAATAACTGAGGGCTCTTGGGTTGCTGTCTGTTATGGACTGAACTGTGTTCCCCCAAAATCCATATGTTGAAGCCCCAACCCCCAATGTGACTGCATTTGGAGATAGGGCCTTTAAGGAGATAGTGAAAGGTTAAATGAGGTCATAAGGGTGGGATCCCAATCTAATAGGACTGGTGTCCTTAAAGAAGAGGAAGAGACACCAGGGATATGTGCATGAACCGAGGAAAGACCGCGTGAGGGGACAGTGAGCAGGTGGCCGTCTGCAAGCCAAGGAGAGAGGCCTCACGAGAAACCAACCCTGCAGACACCCTGATCTCAGACTACCAACCTCCAGAACATCTATTGTTTAAGGCCCCCAGTCTGTGATATTCTGCTATGGCAGTCTGCACTGACTAATACACTATCCAAATTCCTGAGCCTCAGTTTCCTCATTTACAAAATGATCATGGTACCAACACACAGGCTTGTTACAAGGTTAAACAGAACCACATACGTGATATGTGCCCACATGAAACAGCCATGTATAAAATATTTATTTGTAATAAATTGTTCCCTTGTTACTCTCCTCATATTTACAGCATGAATTTTGAATAAGCCATTTACATTATTGGTCAAATTTCAGGATTTAAAAAAAAAAATTTCTGGTGTCTGTTGGTAAGTGGACATTCATTGGACTCTAATGGTAGATTCAATGACAAGGTTTAAAAAAGTGGGAGGAAATGTTCTCTCTGTTTCTGTGTGTTTACATGTTTGATTTGGCATTTGCCCCAACATTTAATGTCTGTAGTTTTGGCCTGTGGTTATTGTCTTTCTTATGGCCTTCATGATTAATGCGTGGGTATACTCATTGTTAGCAGCTCACTAGGAGAGCTCTCCTAAACTCTGAGTGCAAAGGGAACTTTGGAACTGATTCTGCTATTAAAGGCATATGAACCACTGTATGAAATTATTATTCAGCCAATAATTTTAAAGTTTTCTAAAAGTTTTACAAGAAGTGTCTTCCTCAAGGCTTCCATTCTGTGTCCTTTGACTCTTCCATGCGTTTTGTCTGTGGTCACTATGTTTTTCCCTTGGTTAAAGGAAAAATGCAATCTGTTGAAAAAACATCATTTATCTGAACAAGGCCGGGCTCGGTGGCTGGTGCCTATAATCCCAGTGCTTTGGGAGGCTGAGGCAGGAGGAGTGCTTGAGGCCAGGAGTTTGAGATCAGCCTGGGCAACATAGCGAGACCCTATCTCAAGAAAAAAAGTCATTTATCTGGATAAGAAAATAGCAGGGATGGGACATGAGGGCTATCAGCTTAACTTCTGGACTAACCTTGCTCATGGTTGGTTAGTTGCCTTAAAAATCAGTCCCACAGATGTGTTCTTATGTTTCAGCCCAAGAAAGAGATAGCATGTGGGCTGCAGAACCTGCTCTTTGGTTTGACAGCTTTGATTTTCAGGTCATCGCCCTCAATGGCCCTTCATTTGTAAGTCAGAAAATTTGCGTTTTCCCCTTCTTAGGACAGATCCCAGGACAGAAGTTGAAGAGAGAGGTGCTGAGGCGGGGGTGGCTGGAGGCAGGTGGGGTACCTGAAGGAGGGTGGAGGAGATGTCCCGGTCACTGCCAGCAACCCCTGCATAGCAGATGCTCTTGGCCCCGGATGGTCAAGTCTAAGCTCTCACTGCTACTTTGGCCCTGAGTACACGTCTCTAAATGTGAGTTCATGTGGGGCAATGCCAGGCTCAAACTCTGCCTGGCCGGGGAGACCCTGTGTGCAGAGCCCTGCACAGGCACAGCAGGCCTGGCGTGTGTTCCTGCCGTGGCCTTGGGGAGGCTGTCTGACTGTGCAAAGCCACCCTGAGTGCATGTCTCTCTGAGGCCTTAAGTGAAGGAACAGGGTCTATCAAATTAGCTGAGTCTCGAGTCTTCAGTGCCATTTTATACTTTAAAAGTATTATGGAGGAAATCTGTCCCTGCCTCCCCTCCATGCCAATTTGTAGCCACTTTCCCACTTTTTCTGGCTCAACTGCAGTCGTCAGGCTCCAGGCATTTGCTCTGAACTGGAAGGACCTGTGGGTGAGGTCAAGGAATGAGTAGTGGTAAGTGCTCTGGGTGGTCTTTGGGGATTGTCTGCTGGTCCCCCAAATCTGGTTCCTCCCCAGTGCTGGGCCACACCCTCTTTGCACTGAGGAGTGGCCGCGGTGACGGAGTCCTGGCCCGTCTGGAGTGGGGTGTGCCTGTCTGGGTCAGGGTCTTAAATGGTCAATGTGCCCCTCCTCATGCCTTTGAAGTCAAGAGGGGAAGGGGCCTGGGTCCTGAGTCAGCGTGGAGAGCCACCATCTGTCTAGAAACAAGACAAAGATGATGGTGTCTGACCAGTTATATATTTTGTGTCTATTATCAAATTAAGCCTCATCTCAATGTTTATGGGCAGAAATATATGCCACCCAGAAGCAGATAGAAGAGTAATCAGGGGACTGGCTATGGGGACGAGCAAAGGGAGACCAGAGGAAGTTGAAGGTGTTGCGTTTGGGTTTGGTGTTCGTAGTGAATTAGCCCACGGTTAATTGAATGCTGGTGTTTGGTGTTAGGGGAACAATGTAAGTGCTTATGCTACTTCAGTGCTTTTAAAAACAAACAAAAATTTAAAAATGAAGAAAGCCAGGCCTCCCGCAGGGGAGGCCCTGGGTGCAGGCCAGGGGCATCCCTGGGAAAATGGGGAGGGAAGGCTGGGCCTTGCCTCAGAGCAGCCGGTGGGAGGAACAGGCATGGTGTTGGAGAAACCAAAAAAGCCTCGGCAACATGAGAGCGCTCGGAGATTAGAAGACACTGAAGTAGGAGCTCCAGGGGCCAGGAAGGGCACGGTCAGGGAGCAGGAGAGGGTGTGGGGTGGGCAGGGTTTGTGGCAGGGGCAAAAGAAGGGCAGAGCCTCATGTCTGCCCACAGTGGTGGCAGGGAAGGTGGGACAAGGGGACAAGGCCACTCCAGGTCTGAGCTGTGAGCGGTGCCCGGGTGCCCCAGCGCCACGCGTGTGGATGTGTGCAGGGGGAATGCAGAAGGGAACGTTAACGTGCCTTTTAGCGTTTCTTTCTTTCTTGGAGTCCCTGGTGTGGTTTGAGCAGGGACCTGAACTGCATTCCCAGGAGCACTTTGAGGGGCTCAGTAGGGAAGTTGCGGCTGTGGCTGGGGAAGCGACATTTCTCCCGTGTTCCTGCACAGCCCACGACACCAGCAACTCCTCACCACCAGGGATAACACAGGGCAGAGGACGCCCTGCTCTCACCGGGAAGTGCTGCACGAACGTGCAGAAGGACAGGAGGAACTGCGCCCAGAAGTTTAGTGATTTACTTGACCTGAGAGCTGTTTTGCCTCAGAGCAAAGCCAGACCTGTGCAAAGGCCGGGCTTTATTTTTTGCCTCTTTCTCTTTTAGACAAATGATCAGTTTACACAGAACTTAAGGTGCAAAGTGGCCTAGTGTTGAAATTTAACCTGAAAGAAATAATCATGAAGGACAGATTCACAGCTCACAACTGGGAGGAGCCTGGTCCCCGCCTGAGTGGAATCGCGTGGTCGCATTTCAGGTACAGCTCTGCTCCTGCCGCAGGGAAGGCTGCCCTGGTCTGCAGCAGATGTTCTCCTGGTGGAAAATTCTTACATTTCAAATTATATATAAATTTTATGGGTGAAACTTCCAGTACCTAAGAAAACATTCAAAAAGTACTTAGAGACGTTTTAATGTTCTGGGGAAAATCTAACTGAGAAAAACATGATACCTCTCATGTGCATGTGCAAAATCAAAGATTGCAAGGAATTGAAAAAAAGTACCTAAGATGTTAATAAGGCAATTCTGGATGTGTGTGTGTGTGGGGGGGGGGGGGGGTATGGGTGCTTTTAATTTTCTTGTTAAACATTTTGATTTTCCCAAATTTTCTAGAATGAATTTATGCTACTTTTATAACCAGAAAAAAACCCCAGGAATTTTCAAATAACACACTGAGAAAGAACATTCTTCTGACATCTGATTTAAGAAATTTATCACACAAAGGGAGAAATAATTATAAAGCGCTTGACCTGAAGGTGTCCCATCACATGCATCTGGCAATTTAGAAACTGAGACATTTGCATGACCTGAATCCAAGAAAACCATAACTAAACTCCACAGGTCCTCGCTGGAGGTCTTACCAGGAAGGAACAGTGAGAAACACAACACATTCAAGTGTGAGGCCACTTGAGGGGCAGGGCCTTTAGGACAAATTGAGTCTGCTGTCCCTGTGACAGGCCCAGGTGGCCTTGCAAGAGGAGGGAGCCTGGGAGGCCTGGGGCCCTGGAGAGGCTGCTCCCATGAGCTGCAGGACAAAACACAGGTGCAGTCTCTTTGTCAGGTTCAATCAAGTTTCAGTTGCTCAGGCAGGGGCCTTAGTGACACAGAAGCATGGTTTCTTCCTCGTCAAAAATCACCTACAACCCACAGACTGGGAGAAAATATTTTCTGATCATACATCTGAGAAGGGATTAATATCCAGAATATATAAACAACTCCTACAACTTAACAAAAACCAAACAACCCATTGGGAAATGGGCAAAGGACTTGAATAGACATTTCTCCAAAGAGGATACACTCTCATGGACAGTCAGCACATGGAAAGATGCTCCTCATCACTAGTCATTAGGAACACGCAAATCAAAGCCATGATGGGATGCCATTTCATATCCACTAGGATGAGTATTATTAAAAATGGGACACAATAAGTATTGGTGAGATGTGAAAAACTGGAACCATGGTATATTGCTGGTGGGAATGTAAAATGGTACAATTGCTACGGAAAACTGGATGTCGGTCCCTCAAAAAAAGTTAAACACAGAATTACCATTTGATCCAGCAGTTTTACTCCTAGGAAACCCAAAAGAATTGAAAGCAGGACTCAAACAGACACTTGCACCCCTGTGTGCACAGCAGCATCATTCACAACAGTGGGAAGGTGGGAACGTAGGGTAATGGTGGTTCCACAGAGAGATGAATGGATGAACCAAATTTGGTACATGCATACAATTGAATATTACCCAGCCTGAGAAGGGAAGGAAATTCTGATACATGCGGCAACATGGATGAACCTTGAGGATATTATGTTAAATGAAATAAGCCAGACACAAAAGGACAGATACACCATTCCACTTATGTGAGGAACTTAGAACAGACAAATTCATGGAGACAGAAGGTAGAACAGAGGCTACCAGGAGCTGGGGGAGGGGGAAATGGAGAGCTGTTTTTTCGGGATGATAAAAAAGTTCTGGAAATGGATAGTGGTGATGGTTGCACAACATTGTGAATGTACTCAATGCCATTAAACTGCACACTTAGAATAGCTGAAATGGTAACTTTTATATTATGTATATTTTACCACAATTAAGAAAATGACCTACTTAAATAGTTCTTGTGCTACTGAGAGTCCCTAGATAGTCTATCAGATATGGCTCACTTTTCTTTTGCTTTACTTTCCTTTGTTTATCCTCTCCCCACCCCCTGAATTAAAAGAATGTGGCAACTTTGTTCCAGCATTCTTCCACAGAGGGGCAATTCAAAATGTGGGGCATCTTGCCATGTGAGATCTAAGCTCCAAAGTATGTCATTGGGAAGGGATTTTTTTTCCTGGTTGAAAGTAAGCACCAAGTTAAAACACAATGTGAAAGGGGCACTGGGAAAGGTATCAGCAAAATTATTAATACTTAAAGTTGTCTTGGGTGGACTGCAGGGTAAGTTTGCTCAAGGAAGTGACGAGTACGTGCTTGCTTCCTGGTGGGCAAACACTGGGATAGTGGGGGCATTTGAAAAGTGAGAACAGCATGTGCAAAGGTCTTGAAGGCGAGAAACAGCTCTGGTTGGGGAGTGCAGAGATTCCGTGCTGCTGGAACATGGTGTGCGTGGAAGAAGTGAAGGGAGATGAGAACAGAGAGGTGGGTGGAGGCCAAGCTGGACCCTGAAGGCCTCCGTGCTAGGCTCAGGAGATTGGCCTTAAATTGGGGAGTGATGGGGTCGAATATTTTATGCATTTTAGAAAGCTCTTCTGCAGAGCAGTGACGAGGAGTATAGATTAGATGCAAGGGTTGGCAAACTTTTTCTGTAAAGGGCCAGACAGTAAATATTTTAGGCTTTTCAGGCAACAGAGGTTTCTGTTGTATATTCGTCTTCTTTTTTTTTTACAACTCTTACAAAATGTAAAACTATTCTTAGCTTTTAGCCCACAGGTGGTACAGGAAGAGCCTGCAGGCTAGCCTTGGCTCACTGGCTATAGGTTGCCAAACCCTGGATTAGAGAGATGCCCATGGGAAGGAGAAAGGCTAGTAGGTGCTGAATTAAGGTAGCAGCGGGGGAGTGAAGAGGTGGCATGGATTTGGGGCTCCGAAGCAGAAGTGAACTAATGTGGAGACTGGTGAGAGTGGGGAGAGTGGGTGATGGTGGGTGGTCGAGACGGGGAGGAATGGATTTTGGAGGGCAGAGGATGGTGCTGGCTTGGGCTGGTTCAGTTTTAAGTGTCTGCAGACATCCGGGTGAGCTCTCCTGTGGGAATCCAGGTGTGTGGGGCTGGAGCTGAGGGCCGGCAGGACTGGGACCAGGTGCAAAGGGAACATGGTCGGGGCATCAGTCGGCACAGGCTGTGGGACCCCTGGCCGCCCACTTGGAAGAAGAACGATGAGTCCTGTCCTTATTCCTTCCATCAGAATACATTCCAAACAGATCGAGGATTTAAATGCAAACAATAAAACCACAGAAGTAGAAGATGTATGCTTTTTTTGTAATTCCAAGAGTTGAGAAAGCCTTTTCTAACCGTGATAAAAATCCAGAAACTATTTTAAAAGACTGATATTTTTGACAATATAAAAACTATAAATGCCTATTAAAAAAAGTAAGAAGACAAACCAGGAAAAATATTTGCAACACAACATATATATTTCCAATTACAAAAGGAATAAACACCCTGACAGAAAAATGGTCAAAGGAAATGCATGAGGAGTTTCTGAGGGAAGAAGTAGGCCTAGCTAAATAGCATGTGAAAAGACGGCCCAATCATGGCAAAGTAAAACAGTACAAATACGATAGCATTTTTTTACCCTAAGATTGGCAAAATTAAAACTAAACAGCAAATGCGGTACGTGAAGGGTGCATGCTGGGAAGGGAAGTGGAATTTCAAACTTGCGTTATTATTGGACATGTATAGCCGCATGGTCTCTCTCGAAGGTCAAATAACAATGGGTGTCACCATTTAGACATAAACATACACCTTGGATTAACAATTCAGGGTCATTTATGCTAAGGAATTAACTTCACAAACAATCATAAATTGTATGCAGGGGGTGTGTTTCAGCTGCTTTTACAAAAGTGAAAGACTAGAAGCAACCTAAATGTCTATCACCAGAACACTGTTAAACATACTGTGGCAGATATAATCAATGGAGTACTATGCAGTCATCGCAAATGATTCTTCAGTATTATCGGGTCTTCAACTCGCTGCAAAGCTCATCTTCTCAGTGAGGCTTACACTTAAAATTGCACCTCCCACCACCCAGTCCTCAAGGTGACCCTTCCTTGTGCAACTGTTTGTTTTTTCCATAGCACTTTTACCTTCTGACATGGTCGATGCTATTCGTTATGTTCATTTTTCTATCGTCTCTTGGCCCCTTTCAGAAGGTAAGTTCCCCGAGGGCAGGGATCTATGTCTGTTTTATTCACCAGGTGAGCTCAAGCCCTTGAGAAAGCACCTGGTACAGGTAGTAGACCCCCAGCACCTGTTTACTGACTGAGTGGGTGTGTGTTTATTGACCTGGCAGACTGACCATGCATAGTGTTAAGGGAAAAATCAGAATAAGAGACATATGGTCTAATTTGCATATATTGCCTTCTTACGATAATGTGTGTATGCTTGTGAAAGTGTGTGTGTGTTGTGTAGACAAGAATGTTCTACAAAATGTAAATTTTGATCAGTCTCTGAGTTGTAAATTTCTGTGGGTGTTTTTGCTTTCTCTTTTAATTTTTCTATATTTAAATTTTCCCCTAATATGCTTCTATCATCTAAAAAATCAGTAGGAAACATACAGATATTTCTGTTTTGAATAACCAAAACAAATGCTGCATAGAGCTACTTGGAGACATTCATTGGACTTGGCAATTGGGATTCACCAGTGTAGCTGCTGGAATAGTGTTCCCCGTAGATTCACGTCCACCCCAAACCTCAGAATGTGACCTTATTTGGAAACAGGGTCTTTGCAGGTGTAGTTAAGGCAGGGATCAAGATGGGATTATACTGGACTAGGGTAGGCCCTAACTCCAATGAGACATTCTCATAGGAGGCAGAACAGACAGACAGACAGAAAAGAAGTCAGAGGCCAAGCTTGGAGTGATGTGGCCACAAGCCATGACATGCCTGGAGCCACCAGGCTCTGCAGAGGTAACAAGGGCTTCTCCCTTAGCGTTTTTGAGGGAGTGTGGCTCTGCTAATGCCTTGATTTTGGACTCTGGCTTCTGAAATTGTGAGAGAATAAATTTCTGTTGTTTGAAGCTTCCCAGTTCATGGTAATCAGTTATGGCAGCCCTGGGGAAACTAACGCAAGGGGTGACTTTGGCGAGGGTGGTGTCTGTTGAGTGGTGGGGGCTGCGGCAGGCTGCAGTGGGGTGAGGAGGGATTGGTCTGTGAGGGAGGGAGGGACAGCAAGTGTGGACGTGGCTAAGGGCAGAGAGAGCTGGAGGGGAGCTGCTGGAGTGGGGATGCATGCGTGTCTGTGTATGTGTCCTTGTGTGTCCTCATGTGTCTGTGCGTGTCCGTGTGTGGGCACATGCACCATGGGTGTGCATGTAAGCCAAGGGAGTTTTGAATGCATTTACGGGCAGAGAAGGAGCCAAAGGGGGAGGCTGAACTCGTAAGGAAGGGGGCAGTTGGGGGAGGCAGGGGTTTGGTGGGCTGGAAGTCAATACCCAATACTCAATGCTGCCAGGAGCACAGGTGGGAGGAAGGGATGGGCTTCCTCCTAGAGAGGATGGGAGGGAGATGGAGAAAGAACATGGGAGATGTTACTCTCAGGGTTTGTGTCCCAAAGGAGCCTCAAATTGCCTCACTTTTGAGTGTGAATTTCAAGAAAACCCTATTTGAGCAGATTCATTGAATTGAATCTGCATCTAGCAATGCAAATAACTGAACTCAGCATAATCGTAGACCAAGAGAAGGCTTGGCCCACCTTGACTGGTCAGGAAGGGCAAATATAAATGGCTACCTGCCCACCCACGATCAGGCTACCTGCCCACCCACGATCATAGTGCACGGTTCACACTGGCCAAAAGTGAAGCAGCCCAAGTGTCCATTGACAGATGAATGGATAAATGAAATGTGGTCTATCCATATAGTGCAGTATTACTCAGCCTTAAAAAGAAGGAATTTCTGTCACATGCTCCAACATGGATGAACCTTAAGGATATTATGCTAAGTTGACATAAGCCACATAAAAGGATAAATACTGCATGATTCCACTTATATGAGGTCCCTAGAGTAGTCAAATTCATAGAGACAGAAAGTAGAATGGTGGGTGCCAGGGGCTGGGGGAGGGGAATGGGGAATTAGTGTTTTTAATGGGGACAGAGTTTCTGTTCGGGAAGATGAAAAAATTCTGAAATGGACGGTGGTGATGGTTTCACAATGAAAATGTACTTCATACCATTGAACTGTACACCTAAAAATAGTTAAAATGGGTAAATTTTATGTTATGTATATTTTACTGTAATAAAAAGGAAATTGTATTAAAAAAGAAAAGCATATATATTTTAGAAATGAGACATTAGCTTGTGAACGCATTCCTGCCTTACTTGAGGGAGATGTTTACAAAGAGCCATAATACTGTAGACCGAGGAAAGGTGGGATTTTCCCACGATACTCATTCCAGCAGTTTTTGATTTATTACCAGTCACTTGTTACTGATACAGCTGGGTGTGTTTGTGAATGTTTGCCCTGGGAAGCAGACGCAGAGAACAGCATATGAGAGAGAGGCCCCCATTGTACGACTGAGTCACAGTCGAGAGGTAATGCAGAGCTGTAGTTGCGAGTGGTGCCTCAAGTTCAAAATCGACAATTTTCCTTTTGCTCTGATGTTTATCTTCTTGCGTGAGTCCTTATCTGAAGTTTCCCCCTGTCAGGAACTGGTGATAATGCCTGTCATTTGTGTCTGCGGTGTCGTGTGAAGGTGAGATGGTTTTGATTTGTTCTGTACCTTCGGCTGGTGTGACTGTGGGAGCCCATTCTAATCAGAAGTCCAGACAGACCGGAAAGTTTAAGGTCATAGGTGTGTGTGGTCAAACAGCTTCCGTATCCCACCAGGACCTTGTGACAGCTACTAAAGGGCAAAAAGAACTATTGAAATTTTAGCATGGGGGCCCCACAATGAGAATTTAAAATTAGACGGTCTAGTTCCCACTGCAAGGTCAGGGCACTGACGTTGGCTACCCGTGGGACAGGGCTTTGTAAAATGTGCAATTTCATTGCTTAAAGGAGATGAATGACAGGTCACTTTGGGATGGATAAAGGAGATGGACATTGAACTCCCTGATTTCTCTTTTATAGAAATTTCAAGAATCAAGACCTTCGACAGTGAGAACCATTAGGAGGCTTGCAGGGCCCCCGTGTGCAGAGATGCAGGGTGCCCACTGCACATGGGTGCCCAGATGAGGCAAGCCAGAGGGTGAAATCTAGTCTGTGCTTTGCCTTCAAAGCCCTGTGCCCTTTCTCAGGCCTGAGTCTGTTCGGAGGAAAGGCCATCTTCTGTGATTTGCACAAAGGCATGGCATGGGCCAGCAGCAATCCTGGGACCATGAACACATGAACATCATTTATTTTATTTCAGCCTCATCCTTTTTTTTTTTTTCCCCATCACATATGAAGAAAGTGAGGCCTCTGGAAGCCAATGCACTTGGGAGGAAGAGAACTGGGGTGTGCTCCGAGACCTGGGGGTTCCAGTCTGTGTTCTCCACCATCTGTGTCCTCTGAAGTGGTGGCCACTTTGGGTTTTCGCCCAGGCTGAGGGACTGTGGACATGGTGGTTTCCTTCTGAGAAGAAGAAGTGCTCTACTGCTTTGACTATTGCAGTGTGGAGCTTGGATCTAGCCAAAATGGGGAACCCCAGCACTGCGGCCCATGAGCTGTGGAACCCGGGAGACTTAGGTTCTTCCTATGCAAAATGGGGTGAAATGCCCACCATGCTGGGTGGTTGGGAGAAGTAAGTGACATTTGCATGTTGGGAGGTACAGCCTGGTGACAAGGCATTGGGCTGTGGTGCCAGGCAGCCCTGGATTGGAACCCTGCCCTCTCAACTGCAATCTGCATATGGATTGTGTTCAGGCCACTTCTGTCTCCGAGTCTCCGTTCTCTCAATCGTAACATGAGAATAATAAGATCCACCTTACAGACTTACTGTGAGAAAGAAATAAATCATGCAAGGAAGGCACCTGGTTCACAGCAGACATCAAACAAATGGTAGCAATTACGATAGTGCCTGGGTCAAAGGAGGTACACTATTTGTAACTACAATCATCACTATTTTTATAAGCTCAACATTGTCCTGGAAACTGTGGGAAATCCAGAAATAATCTAAGAAACAGATGGGTAGATCCATCTGGAAGCTAAGAGCCTGCTTGGTAACACAGAACCTGCACACTGTCCCGTATCAGGGTGCAGTTGCATTCCACACCGTGGACAAGAGACCCAGCGTGTTTTAGCACATCAGAGACAGCGGGCAGCAGGCTGGACCGACTGGCAAAGGCACCACCGAGGAGGTGGGAAATGACTGGTCCTGAAGGGAGGACAGGAGAAGGCCACCCCCTACTGAATACCTGCTACGTGCCAAGTGCTGAGTGGGGCACAGCAGCCCCCGGGGAGGTGTTGGACCAGGCACAGATGAGGCAGTGGAGGTGCCCAGGCCCCAGTCGCTGGCTGCAGCTTGTGCGTCTCACAGGTGGTGGAGCTGAAGTCTCTATCAGGTCGGCCCTACTCCAAAGCTCGTGTCCTTCCCCTTCTGCCACAGCAGACAGCTGAGAGGAGGTGTGCGAGTGTGAGCGTGCGTGCCGGCACGCGTGTGCAGTGTGAGGAGAGTGCGGCGACGGGAAGAGTCTTGTCCCACCCATGTGTCAGTGCAGCAAACTCCCGCAGGGAGCAGAAGTGGAAATAGCAGAGTGATGGGTTTGGGGGGTTGCACCTGGGATGAAGGTCAACGAGGAGTGGGGATGGGACAGGTTATTATTAAAAATTAAAAAAAAAGGACTTTCTAGGACTTGAGGTCAGATTAAAATTTGGTAAGTGGGAAAACCCTGGTGTCTCATGAAATCAGCAGTTGGAAGGGGAATTGACAGTTGAGGGACAAACATTTATTGAACACCGATGATGTGCTGGCATTGAGCTTTGTCCTGGGCTCCACGTGCTATTTCAGGTTATTGCCCTCCCCTGATACACCTGTGTGGCAGGTGACATCCCTGGTTTGAGAGAGGTTGACTGCCTGGCCCGAGGTTACACAGCTACAATTGTGTTTGGCCCTGGGTGTCTGACTCCAAGTCTAGGGCACTTTCCATGAACCAAACAGCTCAGAAACGTGAAGCACTCAGGGTGCTGAGTGGGACGGATGAGCTGTCCCAGAGAACAGAGTGCAGAGAGACGATGGAAGAATAGAGACCACCAGATACCCCAGGAAACGCCCACAGATGATTTGGCTTGGAAAGAGCAGTGGGTGCAGGGGTGAGAGGGAGGAGCAAGTGGAGGTGAGGATGCTCTGTCGACGGGCAGGGTCCAGGACAGGGAGGCCAAGGTGCTGCAGCCAGCAGAGGAGAGGCCCTTGGCTTCAGCAGCCAGAAAACCACCAGAGAGTTTGACCAGGTGGTCAGGATGGAAGTCAGACTGCAGAGGGAGACAGTGATACGGGCCAAAGCTTCGGGAGACATTCATGGTAGGTGGAGGAGGGAGAGGGCAGAGTGGTGGGGGACAGTAAGCATGAGACCCGGTTTTCCAAATGGGGAAGGGGATGCAACCAGTGGAGACAGAGCAATGGGACATTCTGGAGGGAACGATAACAGCATCTCCTGGGGACTGGGAAGAAATGGAATGAAGGTCACGTTGCCCTCAGAGAGAAGACCAGCCCCTCACCTGCACAGCATGGTGGACAGGGCTGGCCAGGCCAGTCCCTGGGCCTCCGCTCAGAGGGCTGACAGCAGTTCCAGTCCTTTCAGTGGACTTTGGTCATCCATCCTGGAGAGCCCACGAATTAGATCAGAATTCTCAGTCTCACAGAGAGGCAGAGAGAGGTGAGAAAGTGACTCCTTGGTTTTCCTAGTAGATCAGAGATGCAAGACCCCTCCCTCAGATTCTAGAACTGTAGAAAGCCAAATCTTCTAAAGAGGGTCTGGTGAACTTTAGAGTGAGAAATAGGGAAGCTATTGCAGAATAACTGGTCTCCCCATGACTGATGGGCCGGACGTTTCCTGGTCAATTTTCTGGGGCAAGACCAATTTGGACTTGCCTAGACTCCGCCACATCCTGGGTGCTCATGACGGAGGAAAGAATATCAGTCCAAGCCCTCACATTAGCCAGAGTTCCAATTTTAGACAAGTGTTCCAACCCACTTCCCACAAACCCGTTTCTGTTAAGAATTCTAGCAAGTGGAAAATTGAATTTCATTTCCTCTGCTGCTCCTCTCCTGGGGATGACAATAGCTGGGTTTCAGAAGAGGAAAGTGTCCTGGGTAATTCACTCAGAGCAGTGACCACGTAATTGAGGGTTCAAGACAAACCAATCCCCACAGCTAACACCCGTGGGGTGTCTCCACCTGGTACCAGCAAAAAGGAGGGGCGTTTGGCAAACAGATGTTCAAGGGTATGTTCTCTGCTCTAACGAGGTAAATTTAGTTTCATAAGAAAACGGTGCTTTCCCTGCGTCATTTCCCCTCTTGACTTCACGTTTAACGCACCATCTACAGGGATCGTGTTGTTCAACTTTGCACTTGCGAAGTTTAAGTGTTAGCATTTTGAACAAATGCACGCCGACCTTCCTCTTTTCCTATGAAGGCTGTATCCTCCGAATGTATTTCAGTGATTACACTAATTCCTACATCAATAAAACAGAATTACTTTTACTTAAATGCGGTTTAAATTCCTAGTGATACTCCATTGGAAAGCAAAAGGCCTACATTTTAAAGCTCATTAAACCTGTGTTGTTCTGGAGAAATCTGCAGTTGGCATTTCAGGGTCTTTTGAAGAGGTGTCTGCTCTCTGTAAATTATTGACATGTTTGTTTTAATGCTATCGAATTTCCTAATATTTAAGCATGAAATTTTCTAATTTCCTATGCCCAGGTTTTGCAGAGGAGAAATACACTAACTAGATTTGGGGTTCAAAGACTCAAGTCCTCAGATAATCACACGGTCCCTGATCTCGGGCCAGTGTCAGACTTCTCAGCATCACAGTGTCCTTCTTCTAAGGACTGTCAGCAGACAGCTTATCCTACCAGCTTGCACCCAGAAAAATAATCACTACATACAATGTTTTTTAGGATAAAATAAGAAATTTCTTTTAAAAGAAAACTTGATTTTTTTTTTTTTTTGGAATGATCTCTATCCAGTGAGTAAATTGCATTTTTCTTTTCTCTAGAAAGCAAATGAAATAATTTTAGTCCTAAGTGTTCCCAAGCCTTTCAGCAGGTTTCAGTTAACGGGAGAGCAGTGTGTCTGTCTACTCATATCTGTGACTGTGTCTTGTGAGGCTGGCATCCTCCCAGGTTTCAGGGAAGAAAATGACTCTGTCCCTCCGTGTGTCGGACGTGCAGGTGAGGCCCTTCTCTCACCCCTCAGCTTCATTTCCTGGACAACTTGGTTTTCTGTGAACCCTGCACGTGTGTTCCCTTCAAAATGGCCACCAGCTTCCACGTAGACGCAGCTGAGCGAGAGGTTGTCCAGTCTGGCGGCTGCAGTTTCAGCAGTCTCCTGCACTGCAAGTGTGTTTCTCTGTTTGTCCGAGTCATCGTGTTGGATACTCACTTGGGGGCTCCCAGGTGCTGCAGACAGGGGTCTACATCTTCAGGCCAGGTGTGGGCTCCCCGATTTCCATCATGCCAGGTTCCAGAAATGTCATTTTTCTTCTCCAAATGACGTCACTAGCTGGGGGATACTTTGCTAATGATATGTGGTGGGTTTCCCCCTGGTAGGGATGGCTTGAAGGTGTTCCCACCGGGGAGGAGTCACGTGGGGTGGGGCTCCCTGCTGCTGTCTCTGCTCTTACAGGCTAAGTAGGAAGTTGCTGAGGCCTCAGAGGGTTCCACAAAGGGGATCTCCGTCTAAGGGTTCCCTAGAGAGAGCAAGGTGTGGGGGACCCTTAGACCCTCTCCAACTCCAGAAAGACTCTATAAATTGGGCTCAATTCAGTGTTGTGCTGGTAAACTGCCTTTCTAGAAACAAATAAAAGGAGCCCCAATTTATGGTATTTGCCATTTTCTGTGGTGTAAAAATTCCTGCCACGGCTGATTTCAAACTATCAACTGTTGACCAGCTCTCACAATTCCCGATATTTAACAGTCGACAGTCATGAGCTGATGTCAGCCCACTTCAGCACCCCCCTGGATCAAATCCCGCATCCTAGAAGTGGGGGTGGAGGGTCCTGTTTTGCTGGGAGGTGGCAGGGAAACAAAGGGATAAATAACAGGTTCAGGAAACATTGCCTACTCTCTCTCCCTCTTGGAGAATTCTAGAACAAGTAAGCTGATTAAGGGTTCTGAGAAATCTGTAATAGGTCTAATCGCTTAAATTTGTTTCCTCAAACTTGCCTGTGCTTAGGACAACCTGCACATATCTCGGTCCTGTGGAATGTGTGTTTGAAACGCATTTTGCTGGAGGGTTCCTGAACTAGGAGATGCCGGGCAGGGCCACGCCCCTCTGTGCCCTCTGCCGGCTTCACTCAGGGCCGGCCCATCTGCCTTCCCTGTGACACTGCCCAGAGCTGCCCACCTGCACGTGCACCCTCAGTGTCCCCTACTGTCCTGGGTGCACACCGACCCCCCTTCCTCCCCTTGCCTCGCCTCAGTAAGAAGAGACGTGACTCAGTCAACCAGCAACGAGCAAAGTGAGAGTGACATATTATCCAAATAGAGGAAGATTCTCTGACACAAATGGGAGGTGAGCTTAGACTTTGTTGCTAAACTCAGAGGGTAAGATGAAAGCAACGATTCTAAAATAGAATCACGGAACCAGAAACCGGGACAGCCCCGGGCTGGGCTTACCTGCAGACTACTCATGGCACTCTCGCCTTCACCAACTCCATTTTCCCCCCGTTAGCTTGGAAGTGGGATGATTCTGTGTTTGCGTGTGGTGCTGGCCTGCAAGAGGGCAGGAAGCCCCCAGGCCTCCGCACTCCGCGTTCTGAGTTTCTCCCCCCCCCCCGCCAGCCCTTCTGCCTGCAGCTCTCAGCTTGCGTGAACGGGGGAGGCTGGGGCCAGGACCAGTGTGGTATCGGCCGGGGCCGCCCCCAAGGCTCAATACAAGTCCCCGGACCCTCCCCAGAGAGCAACATGTGTGGGTCATGGAGTTGGGGGGGTGACTGACTTTGTTTGGTGGGAACCCACAGCTGGAGGCAGAGGTCAAGGGACACCTGCTCCCAGTGAGCCACAAGGCAGCCTTGCGGAGGGCGGCCGGGGGCAAAGTCCCAGCTCTACAGCAGCGGTGGCTGTGGCTGTCGGTGCTGGAGCTGGGCGGAATTATCAGGGGAGAAACAAACACAGTCAGATGGCTCCCCCTGAAAGGTGTGTGGTGTCCCCCCTTGCAATGTCACCGTCCATCACAATGTCTAATGAGCCCCCATGGCTGTGTTTCCTAAGGGGAGAGGGGCAGGTGTTACAGAGCCCCATCGATGGGATGTGCCACCTGGGAAACACTTGGGGTCAGGACTCGGTTTATAACTTCCACTGGGCACCTGCCATGTGCCAAGCACCGCGCTGGGCCCTGGGGATACAAAGACTCCTGCAACACGACCCCTGCCGGAGGTGCCCAGAGTGCTTTTGTGGCTGAAAGCGGGCCTGAGGCTGGGGATGAAGGAGGCATGGGGGTAGAAGATGTAATTTGGAATTAAATAAGACTTTCAAAGTTGTTTTGCAGTTGGGAGTGACTGCTTCATGGGCATGGGGTTTCCTTTTGGGTGATTAGAATGTTTTGGAACTTGATAGAAACAGTAGTGGCACAACATTGTCAACGCCACACACTGCCACTGAAATGCATATTTTATTTTATTTTATTTTTTTTGAGACAGAGTCTCACTCTGTTGCCCAGGCTAGAGTGCCGTGGCGTCAGCCTAGCTCACAGCAACCTCAAACTCCTGGGCTCCAGCAATCCTCATGCCTCAGCCTCCCCAGTAGCGGGGACTGCAGGCATGTGCCACCATGCCTGGCTAAGTTTTCTACATATATTTTTAGTTGTCCATATAATTTCTTTCTATTTTTAGTAGAGACGGGATCTCGCTCTTGCTCAGGCTGGTCTCGAACCCCTGAGCTCAAACAATCCACCCGCCTCGGCCTCCCAGAGTGCTAGGATTACAGGCGTGAGCCACCGCGCCCAGCCTGAAATGTACACTTTAAAATGGTTAATTTTATGGTGTGTGAATTTTACCCTAAAAAAGAAGTTGCTCTGGGTGGTAAACATCTAGGAATCCAGCAGCTCTGGAAGGTCACCCTTCTTCATCTATCTGCCTAAGCCTTCAAACCAGGGCTGTGCAGCCTGGTTCTAAGCCTGTGGCACGATGGGACGTCTGCCCAGGGCCACTGGCCCCATGGGGAGATGGAGAGAGGGAAACAGGCAGGTGACACCCCCCATCAGCCTGGAGAGGCTTGCACCCTGGCCCTGTTAATGTACTGTTCACCTCTGCAGTCTGCAGCCCCAACAACGGTGCTCGATGCCAGGCTGGAACATCTGGCAAGCCATTAATAACTGGTGACTGTGATAAATGCCTCTGAGCTCCAACTGACTTCAGCATTTCACGGTCACCCTACTGGAGGCACCGTCCTTAATAATATTCTCATGCAAATTAGATGTGAGTTGCCACACTGGGCTGTTGCAGTTGACTGGGCAACAACTTTTCTTGTGAAGTCCGTTGCCTAACAAATGACTTGGGGGCAATATCCTTTTGCTTTTGTGCGATTGGACGTTCCCTTTTATTGCTCAATGTTCTTTCCCTGTGTCGTATCGACATGTTGTGGGGGGAGCTGCAGTTCCTTGGAAAGCACATCTTGTTCTTCCCCTGAGGTCCTCGCTGTGCGTCAGCGCCCGATGCCGAGAGAAGACCTGTTTCATTTTGCCTCTCTCAGGGTGTGTTTGCCAGAAAACGAAGTCTCCTTTGGGATTAGAATGGCCAGAAGTAAACTGGATTTGTGCCTAGCATTCATTCCGTGTTTGAGGCATTTCCTACTTTAACCTGAGATGCTTGGTGGATTTTTATTAGACACTGGGAATATTTGCATTTTCCTTCCCCTCCTAGCTTGGGTGGCCGTGTTTCTTTTGCAAAATTAAGTGCATTTGTAAAGTGAAGCAGAAGGAGAGTCAAGAGGGTGGTTTCTCTGCAGTTCTTTGCCTGTTTTTTTGTTTGTTTATCTTTCTGGGACCATCTTGCTGAAAGGCAAAAACAATTTCCCAGCAATAACCTTGCATTTTGCAACGTTGTTAGGCAGCTCTGATCACAGTTGATGTCCAATCAAGTCTTACGTCCTAGAAGAGAAAGATCTAGAAGGAGGACTTGATTCCCTCCCGTCCCTTCCTAGCCTACTGAGGCTGAGGTCTGAGTGGTCTCAGGGGGAGGGTTTCTGGGGACAGGGTCTGAATTGAGCAGGCCATCAATGCTCCCGGCTGGTTCTCTGCACACCAAACCTTGTACCCTGTGTCAGCACAGAAGGGGGAAACCTGCCCAGCAATCCTGTCCAGCACCGCAGCGACCCCGTCTGGTCCTGGGTTGTAGCGTCCACATTTAAAGCCCACACTGTGTGAACTTGGGTGGAGATGGAAGACCGTCGCCGAGATGCCTTTGGTGGAAGGCTGGAGAACTCTGCGTGTCAGTGTGAGGAACTGCTCCCGGGGGACACACCGTGCTCCGCACCTGGTCAGCTCTCGAGGAAGCCGGGGTGGAAAGAAGGGTTTCAAGACAGTGGCTTCAAGGGCTTTGGGGCTGTATTTGCCTAATGTTCATAGCATGCTCTGTTTTAACCGTGGGGTTGTGAGTTCTTGAGTCTCTGCTCACACAGATGACTGGCATGGGCCGTGGAGACAGGCGGCCCTGGGGGGTAACTCTGATGCCCCATTTGCTGCTCTGCGTCTCCTGGGGCTGACTTATTAATAGCCCATAGATTACAAACGGCCTTGTGCTTCCCTGCCCCCGTGGCTCGTCTGCGGCAATGCTGTTTGGGTTTCATGCACTGGGGACACAGTCCTTTTAAAATTACATTTCTCCTGACTCTGTGCTTCTCCCCTGGGGCACATTGGCACTGCCTGTGTGCTCCGCTCAGCTTCCCACTGAATCATTCTTGCCTTTCGGTTCTCCAGCAAAGGTTTATTTGATTCCTTTAAAGGCACTTGATTGAATTCTCAACACAAGTACATACACTGAAGTAATTACATCTGCTATTTTTCAGGGAAAAATAGAAATCTGTACTCTTCTCTCGACTCGGCCTTGCCTGCAGAACTCCACATTTGCAAATGATGAGTCCTTGAGAAGTCATGTCTTACCCCGTTTTGCAAACTTCTGGCTTGTATCATCAATTCAGAGATGCTGGTGTTCCCAATCTTAATTCTAACATTCCTATTTATACCCTTTTCCCTGAGTCCCAAGAAATGTTTTTCAAACACATTCTCAGCTGGACCAGGAGAGATTTTGTCTGTGTGTTTGTTTTTAATGCATCCCTCGTGGACTTGGATAATGCTGTTGAAAACACAGTAAGGCGTGATGGATTATGTGCGGGCTAATTCTCCTCCTAGCACCAGTGTTCTCTAATACCTTTTTGATACGTGCAAAACAAAAGAAAAAAATCCTCTTTAAGCTGCAGGTTCCTCGCTGGATGGGCTGAAGGGCAAGGTTATCTGGAAAAAGTGAGTAACTTCTGCTGGAGCGAATCCTGTGCTACCAGCAGAGGGGGAAGCTGCCTGTGTCCTGTGATCTTGCAGACCTGCCGTCCAGTACGGCAGCCACCAGCCTCGGGGGGTCATTGAGCCTTGAAATTAGCCTGGTCTGAATTGAGATGTGCAGTAAGTGTAAACTACATGGGGGATTTTGAAGATATAACATGAAAAGTAATAATGTAAAACATCCCTTGAATGGTTTTCATGTAGATTACATGTTGAAATGAAAATATTCTGGATCTATTGGGTTAAATAAAATAATATATCCTTATGTTAATTTCACCCATTTCCTTTTAAATGTGCATACTAGAGAATTTAAGATTATCCAGGGGCTTATATTCTATTTCCACTGGGCAGGGCTGTTAGAGAACACCCAGCACTCAGTAACAGCCATTCCCAGGGTGTTGCAAATGGAGTGCGCGCAAAGGGGCAGCAGCTTGTTGGCTTAAGTCAGAAGAAAAGGGACGCCTATTAGACGGTTTACCTTTTGCAATGAAGGAACTGAGGGCTCTGTAATAGGGAAAAAATAATAAGCTTTTATAATATAATAAGGAGTACTGAACACAACTAACTGAAGAAGGGTTGGAGAGTTACTGAGAAATGTACGTAAACATTTTCCTTCTGAGTTAGGAAGCTGTGGCCACTTTAGCCAGCTGGTTCATTTTTTCATTTTTTCAAGTGCTAAGCAAGCTTGTGTCAGCTTTCCACACATCGCCAATAACCCAATTTGTGCCTGACTGGAGAAGCTACACATCGATAGGTTCTTATACTGGGGCCATGCACACTGGGGGAAGAGGGAGAATAGCTCCTGGAAAAACATGGACTTGCAAATGGAAAAAGTGAGCTGAGAGAAGGCAGTGTATTTTTTGGCTTAGATAAATATTTGTTTTATTTACTTATTTGAAAATTTTTGTTCACTAAAAATTCCTCAGGTTTTTAAAAAAATTGTCAGATGTTGGAATTCAGTGCTGAAGGAATGACTCATGGTCCCAGCTTTGTTTTTGTTTTTTCAGAGGTGGTGTCTTGCTCTGTCACCCAGGATGGAGTGCAGTGGTTTGATCATAGCTCATTGTAACCTTGAACTCCTGGGCTCAAGAAGTCCTCCCACCTCAGCCTCCTGGGTATCTGGGACTACAGGTATGCCACCATGCCCAGCTAATTAAAATTTTTTTTTTTTTTTTTTTTTAGATATGGGATCTTACTATGTTGCCCAGGCTGGTCTCAAACTCCTGGCCTCAAGCGATTCTCCTGCCTCAGCCTCTCGAAGTGCTGGGATTACAGGCATGAGCCACTGTGCCCAGTCACGGTCCCAGCTTTGAAAATACCAGCAGCAACGTTGCCTGTCACCCTGCTCTTCCCGCCAAGTCCTTACTCCAGAGCGGCTTGGTAAGGATGCTTGCTGTGACTACGTTAGATGGTGTGCTGAAGAAAGTGCAAATGTTGTGACCAGCACTATTACAAACCAGTAGTCCTCCTCTCATTCCCTTGCCCCTGGAGGTCCCAAAGACCATGAACTTCAACAGAGTTATCTGGGTTTGGTTTGAGTCCATACTTTTTGGTTTAGGTCTTTGCCTAATCCACTGGGAGACTTTGCTGCTGAAAAGTGTCACTGAAAATTGGCTTTTGCCTCTAGGTCTCTGATCACTTCTTCTCAGCGACTTTCCCTGACTTCCTCTCCTGCCTGCCCCCTTGAATGCTGGGTCCCCCAGGGTCTGTCCTCACCTGCTTCTCTGCTCAAAGAGTAAGGGATTATCTTTCTTGGGGAGGGTCTCCAGTGAATGAAACTCTTGTTGTGTGTAGACCCCCCCCCCCATCTAGCTCTCCAGCTCAGATCTTTCCATTAATTTCTTCACTGCCATCTTGGCTTGCTTGCAAGACATCTCCCCCTGGGTTTCCTATGGGGACCTCAAAATGAATGTTTTCAAGATGGAGCTCATTATTCTCATGCTGTCTGGGCTAGGTGTTCTCCGTCTGTCCCTGCAGAGCCTCCTTGTCTCTCTGGACTCTCTCGCAGCCCAGGAGAATGACCTTTGAGGATGTACCTGGTGTCTCACGTCCTCTGGCTTCCTGTTGGGTGTGGCCTGTGGGAGGCACTTGCAGGAGAGCAGAGGGAAGGAGGAGAATCGGACCTTCCTGTGAAAACTAGGGTTGAGCTGAAATGGGCTGAGTTCCTCCTCCTACAACCGTGGTTCTATCCCACCGTCCCTCCTCCTGCAGCTGTGTCTGGTTTCCTCCCCTGGCCCCTTGAGACCCAGGGTTGTGGTGGCTCCAGCTGCTTCCAGCCCTGGGATTCCTCTGCTTTCCTGGTTGGTGTCCTCCTGCCTTGCCTACACTTGCAGAGTCCCTTTCATAACTGTCCTCTATTCACCCCAGTGAGCATGGGTTCTGTGTCCGGCAGGACCCCAGCTCAGACCTCTGTCACGTGTTCCCTCCCTCTGCAGGACCCTGGGGGTGGCACCAACACCAGCTCCAAACCCCAAGCCAGAACCCAGACGCACCTTTGCTGCTCTGTGCTGCAGCCTGTTGCCAACAGAGAGCAAGGCCTGTGGCTGCCTCTTCCTCAAAGCTTTTCCTCATGGCCCCACTTTAGTGCCCTCGTGGCACCAGAACTCTTTGGGTTGTGGAAATAAATGAAAATCAACCCAATGAGAAGAGCGAAGGCTATTTATTCAGAACTTGCTGTAGCAAGGAAGTTGGGCACTATCACTTGCATTTGGCAGAGACTGAGAGGCCGGCAGGGGAGTGGGCAGACTTACAGTGGGACAGGGGGAGGCTCCGGGTGTGCCCTGCTGGGAGCTGCCCTCACGGGGAAGCGCTGGGGCTAGCTAGCAGGGGCATCCTGTGTGATGGGCTGGGGGCATATTTGGCTTTCCCCATTGGTCCTAAGTTGGAAGTAGGAACAAAAATTAGGGAAACTTGGTTTTTATTCAAGTCTTGGTCATTTGGGGCCAGTGGTTACATAAGGTATTGTTTAGTTTCCTGGATTGTCTCTGGAGAGAGCAGGCTGGTTTCTTGCAAGTCTGGCTGCCTGGGTTGTTCATTGTAGATAAGGAGACGGTTTCCTGGGCAGGTGGCTGCAGGTTGTGGGGCCAGGTTTATTGTTATATATGGTACCGCCACTGTCCATTTGCATATTCAATCTCTTAGGTTCATTGCCAGTTTTTAATAAACAGCAACAAAACTTTTTTATTCTTGATTATAAAGGTAATATTTCCTCATGTAGAATATTTTAATCAGCCCAGAGAAGTATTAAAAAAAATCACCCTATATCCCGCTACCGGAGATAGCCACTGTTAACACTTCAGTGAACATCTTTCCAGAGACTCTCTGTGCATCAGCTCGTTCGTATACAGGTGATCATCCTCCACAGGGCACTTTCCAGCCCTCTCCTGGGTTTTTATCTGGGCTGCAGCAGCAAGCACGAAATCTCAATCTCTGCTCTGGTCCTGCCAACGTCCACTTCATTTCTCACATTTCAGAGAACTCAGCATTCTCTAAGGACTCTGCTCTTTTCTGCGAGTGTCTGCCCTCATGTTGCCTCCTTTGCCTTCCACACTCTTCCTCAGCCCCCACCACTACCTAAATCCTCAGGACTCAGCTCAAACTGCCCCTCCCCAGGAAGCTCTCAGGGTGGTTGGTTTCCGTCCTCACCACCCAGTGCCTCAAGGGCAGCGCTCGGTGCCGGTGTGCCAGTGTCCGGCGTCCCCGTCTCTGCCCCGGCAGACCCTGGACTCTCAAGGTAAGCGACTATGTCTTACTCACTTTCTCCCCAGCCTAGTGGCTGCAACCGTGTCTGAAACCCAGTGGAGGCTCAGGAGATGCTACTTGAATGAATAAGGGAGTGGATGGATGAAATCATGAATATGCATGTGTGTGTGTGTTTGTGTGTGTGACACACACACGTTTACCTGTGGGTGAGCTGACCGTATGTCAGGCTGAATTTGGAGTACCTGCAATGGTTTGAATGTTTGTCTCCTCCACAACTTATGTAGAAATTTAAATCCCATTGTGATGGGATTGGGAGGTGGGACCTTTACAAGGTGATTAGGCCACGAGGGCTCCATGTTCCTGAATGGATTAATGCAATTCCTCAGGAGTGGGTTTGTTGTCCTTGGAGTGGGTCTTTATGAGAGGACAAGTTTGCTCTCTCTTGTCTTTCCACATTCTGCCATGAGATGATGCAGCAAGAAGACCCTTGCCAGATGCCAGCCCCTTGACCCTGGACTTCCCAGCCTCCAGAACTGTGAGAAGTAAGTTTCTGTTCATTATAAACAGCCCAGTCTGTGGTATTCTGTTATGGCAGCACAAAAACAGGCTAACGCAGTACTGAACAGAAAATGCAAATACCTGCTGTCCGTGGGGTGGCCACTGAAACCATTTTCAAAATATCTCAGTTACCTTTCAATGTGGTCAGTACCACTTCCACATACTTTGGCTTCATTCTCACTCCTCCTATGATCCCACAAAGACTTTTTTGGGGAGGAACATGTTGTACTTACGAAAATGCTTTGAACTTTTTGGAGGAAAGTTCATTGTTCCTGAAGTCGACAGGGGAGCCACTGCCCTGTCAATAAGGCACAGCATGGATCCCTATTTTTCCAGATGAGACAGCTTAGGAAGAGATAACTGGGAAGCCATGCAGGTGATCTGGGATACTTTGGAAACAGAAAGAACCAGAGTCCAGGGAGAGAAAAGCTCCGAGGAGGGACAGGCCTCATCCAGGATTTCTCACCAGTGGAGCCATGCCTTCTTGGGAGGGGGAGGGGCAAAAAGGGGGCAGAATCCGTACTCCGAAGCCTTTCCCAAAAGACTGCCCTCACGTTTGCTAATAATTCAAGTAAGAGACAGGGAAATTAAGTGGTTGCTCAACTGAGGATCAGCAGGAAGTTACTCAAGCTTAGCAGGCCTGGTAATTTATCTTCGCTGCAATGTTCCTCAGATGTTCCTGAGATAGTCACGTCTAGAGACCAGGCTCGTCTGGGGTGTGTGTCGTCAGCGATGGCAAGAGGAAGAGTGTGAGGATCTCTCTGAATCACAAGTCGGGATCCAGGTTTTCGCAAACTTGTTTGCATGACATGTGGCAGACAGAACAATGGCCTCAACACACCCTCGTCCTTGGAACTGAAAACATGCACGTTACACGGCAAAGGAAACTGAAGCTGCAGATGGAATTAAGGCCTCGTCTTCAAATACCGTCATGTTGGGGATTAAGGCTTCAGCTTACGGATGTTGGAGGGGACACAAGTCAGTCCACTGAGTATGGGAATGGGAAGATTGTGTCCAGAGGGGACAGATTGTCTGGGATGAAGTGGGGAGAGGTTAAGGAAAGCAGGAGTGGGAGTGCTTAGGTGGAGAGTCAGAGCCCCAGGGACGCTCCAGACTTGGGGACAGTGTAACAAAGCCTGGGGTCACAGACAGCCGCTTCCTTTATCCTTTGTAGCTGCCTAGTGCCCTGGGATTGCTTTGGGTGTGTTCTCCGAGGTAGGGGCGGGGGAAGAAGAAGGCTGTTTACTGAGGCACTCTACGTGTAAGTCAGTCTTCGAAAGGCTATGAGCAGATGTCATTTTTAATCACCCTTGTTAAGAGATAGGGGAGAGAAGGTTCTGGAAAGTTCTGTAACTTGCCCAGGGCACCTGACCTCTCAAAGCCTATATTCTCCATGATACTCACTTTACTCTGAATAATTCCCCCCAGTTAAACCATGGAAAAGCAGGAGAAAGGACGAGATCTTCTGTGACCTTAAACGTAGGGCTTAAAACAGTGCCTGGCACGTAACCGGAGCTCAGGAAGTCTTTCTTGAATAAACAAAGAAGTAGTTTCCTTTCCTTGAAGACTAACCATTTGGAGTGGTAATCTATAATGTTTAGATGCTCCCTAACTTGTCATTTATTCTCTTTGATTGCTTACTAGCTTTTTTTTTTAAAGTTCTAGCATTATGTCCAAATAAAGCCCAAAGTTTACAAGCGTTCCAGCTATGGGATTTTGTTGGCTGTTGGAATTGGTGGCACAGCCATATGTTCTTTATTTTTGCTGACTTTCAGGGCCTGGTTTGTAAGGTGTGAAATCAGTGGAACATTTGAACATGTCTGCAGAGCCCTGTGTAAGCCTGGTGGAAGGTTCCAGAAGTACAGGGTGTGATCCCAGATCCCAACAAGCATCACGGGGAGAAGGGGACCGTGCAGAGGAAACACTGCTGCGAGTTCGGCAGACGCCGGAGGCAACTGCAGGAAGACAGCTGAGAGTGTCTGTCTTCCCCCTCCCTGAAAGGGACAGGAGTTTTCTTTGTCCCCTCAGGAGACAGCAGAAGGGATTTGGGGCTGGCCTTAGGAGGAGGGTCTTTAGCAGTCTTTTATTTTCCAGTGCTTTATTCTAAAGGGGTGAAGCTTTGGGATTTAGTTAGGAAAAGCTGGCAGAGGCCTTAGTAGGGGAAAGGAAGGAGCCCTGAGACCTGGCGAAAGGAGCCGGGTTTGCTGATCTCTGGAACCTGTGAGTGTGCTCTGCTGGGCAAAGGGCCTTGAGGCTGCAGATGGAATTAATGCTGCCAATCAGCTGACCTTCCAATGGGGAGATTATCTGGATTACCTGGGAGGCCCAGGGTCACCACAAGCATCCAGTGGCAGAGGGAGGCAGGAGAGGAGAACCAGTTGGCAATGTGAGAAGGCCTCGGCCCAGGTTGCTGGCTTTGAAGGTGGAGGGGGCCCCGGGCCAAGGAATGTGGGCAGCCCCTGGCAGATGGACGAGGCAAAGATACAGCCTCTCCCCTGGAACCTGCGGAAGCAACACAGTCCTGTGGGAAATGATTTTAGCCCAGTGAGGCCTGTGTTAGGTTTCTAACCTCCAGACTTGTCAGATAATATGTATGTGTTGTTTAAGCCACCAAGTTTATGGTAGTTTTTGTTCCAGCAGCGTTAGAAAATGAACACAGGTGACATGGGGTTCCTGGAGACCCAGCCACAGGGCTGAGACATTGGGAGACCGAGTGAAGGTTCAAGGCTTTCCCGGATACAGAGGAGTGAACTTCATTTACCCACAATCTCGTGCCTTTGGCTGGACAGTGCAGACTTAGGAAGCAAGACCAGAAACCCCTCCACACATTTTATGGACCGTGTAAGCCTCTTGGGCCATTTATACAACCCCAGGGAGAAGTGGTGTCCCTTAATAATGGCAGATACAGGACAGCTCCCCAAGCCTGGACGGCAGGTGCCCAGAGCCAGTTTAGTTGGATCTGGGAAAATGAAGGGTTGTGATGTATCTTGCACCTGAGGGTGGGGAGCGGATGCACAGCTGCTGTGCTCATCGAGATTGTTTAAAAGAATATGTTAGTGGCTGCAGAATGGCACTGTCAGAGCAAGCTCATAAAAGAGATGGGTTTTTGGTTGTGATTTGAACAGGGTGGGAGTGGGTGGGTGTGGACCCTGGAAACCTCAGCCGTGTTTCACATCGACTCACAGCTTGGCTTTGTGTCAGTGGGAACGTGACAAAGTGAAGGACACTGTGACAGGAAACGGGGGAGTTGCCCAGGTCTCAGCAGGCAGTTTCAAAGGTGCGTTCTTCCGGTAGCAGACCGTGGCTTCTCCTCCCGCTCGCTCTTCACTCCCAGCAAGCTCTGTGGAGGTTTGACAGCTGCTCCAGGAACTTGAAGCTTCGTATATTTTTTGTTCACTTTACATGAATTCATTTTTGGCTTCATAGCATACAGGACAAACCTAGTGGGATCTGAGCTCCCTATCGACCCCAAACTTGGGAGCCCGTGAAGCTGCAGTGACAAGGGGAGAGTCCAGGGATGCCGCCGTGGGAGAGACCCACACATAAGGTGTTCCAGAGTGATCTTGCATTGTGCTGTCTCAACAGGTAAAGAGAAATCGATCCTGACTAGGCAACAGATATTTAACCCTCAAATTTCGTATATATGTGGGTACGCATATGCATGTTTACATAGAATACACACACCTACATAGACATACTTTTGGATGGCAGACACTAATTTTGGAAATTTCTAGTCAATTTCTACGCCCCACATGGTGCGGTGGTGCTGTGTAGGAGGCGGGAGGAGCAATGCGGCAGCAGGTGTGCCGCCCAGCCTGTCCCAAAGGCATCTTTGCCCAGAGAGAGGCAGGAGGAAACAGGCACTGGTATTCCGTCAGTGAAGCTGGGTTTGTGCCTGTAGCAGAGCTGGGAATGGCTTTGCTTGGGATGTGGTTGAGCAGAGAATAAGAGCGTGTGGGAAAGGCTAGGCAAACACCAACAGAGCCTGAAGAAACATCCTCTACCTGTGGACAGAGTGTGGCACCCGGCGAGGGACCCCGCAGGAACTGCTTAATGAGTATACACAGACCGGATTTGTCACTAGGTGGGGTGAGATGGAACCTGTATTGCCCTCATGTCTGGAACCCGCTGTCACTCTGCGCTGCGGCGATGAAGTGCAGATGTCGGGGCTGAACTCGCCACTTTCCAAGAGGATTTAGACTCCAGTGCACAGGGAGTTCGTGTTTAAGCTCATCATCCATTTGTGGCTAAGAATTACAGCAAGGAGCTAGGAAAGTTATGTTTTGGGGTCATGATCCTAAGCGACTTCTACTCTGTTAGCTTAAGGATTGAATTTAAAAGATGTTGGAAGTTGGAAAGTGTCTCAAGCAAGTCATCGAACTTGCTGCAGGGAGACTATGTATTAAGGCAGCAGGGGATGAAGGGCAGGCCAGTGCCTTTGGAGCCAAAGTGCCGGGTGCATGACATTTCTCGAAGAGCAGCAATCGTACCTGCCCAGCCTACCTCACAGTGTTGCCAAGAGAGCCCCAAAGCCCTGGTTAAACCAATTGTCAGCAAAACATTATCTTAGGAGAGGTAAGAGGTGGGCTAAAAAGTCACAGATCTGAACCTTTATCTGTGGGATAAAACATTTGGATTTATATATTGAAAAACACTTGCTGTTTTTTTGGTAGCAGAACATGAAGCCACATTAATGCAATTATTTTTGTTAGCAACTAAATCTTGGTAAGAATGGAAGCCTGCCTAAAGCTGCTATCTGGTTACACACTCAAAGAAGCCCTCATTATGTGTTTAGGGTTAATAAAATTTACAAAGCCAGCTACCAGGCTTCCAAAGTGAGAGAATCCTGCTTGCATTTGGGTTTCACGACGTCCTTTTGAAGAAACCTCCACTAAAAAATGGAGTAGGGAACATTTTTGAGGGCGCTGAAGGGACAGTCTGCTTTGGCGGGGGCTGCTTAGGCAAGGCCAAGAGTAAGCAAGAGAGAGCTACTCCCACACGGAGAGTGCAGTAACCTTTGCCTTTAATCTCAGGAGAATTTGCTAGTTTTCCAGTCTCTCGTTGGAATTTTTTACGCCTGAAATAACTTATGGTGTGGCGGTAGCGTGCGCGGGCCTGGACTGCCGGGCACTTTATTAGCAGAATGTGGACAGTGCTACCTGCTGACCTGCTGAGGAGCTCAGGCCTGTCCCCACCTGTCCCTGTGCTTGCACTGGGCCCGGGGAGAGCAGGAGGGAAGTGGGCCGCTGCTTGCTAGCTATGATGTGCCTGCTTTCCCACTTCCGTGTGACAGTGCCTTGGGAGTGAAGTGCAAGGTTGGACATTCCGGTGTTTGGAGTGAGTTTGCACTTGCTGAGTGCAGGGAGAAGTGTGAAAAGCTTCTTCTCTAGGCAGATCAAGCAGACTGGGGGGTTGTGGTGAATGCAGCTATCCCGGGGTGCTCCAACGCTGAGGGTGGGCTCCCCTTTAAATGTCATGTTTATGGTACCACAGGAAGGTTCTGAGTAAAAGCGATTTCAGACGCTTTGCACTTAGTTTACACGAGCGATGATGCCACCTTTTAAAACACTTCCTCTCTAATCCTCACCAGAAGGGAAAATGCTGTATGCGTCACAAACCGAGGCATCGTAAGCTCTTGCATTCCACCATGAGGGCTGTGCAGACAGGGCTGTGTCTTCTCTGGGTGTGTATCCTCGGCTCTATTGCAACGCTTGACACATGGTGATTCCTCAGTGCATTCTTGGGAAATGAATGAACAAATGAGGGAAGGAAGACATTTCTACTGTGTTAACAGAGAGTATTAAGTTCAAAGTGCATGAGGAATAAAGACCAGACAGTGATGGAAAGTTACCGACAAGGTACAGAAATCTCATTGCTGTGCAAATGCAAGTCCGCCTTTGATGACTGCTGAAGCTCTGCCACTGGCAGTAGAAGAGCCCTTCAGGAGTCTCAGGGCCCTGCCATTCACCCAGTGGGAAGTGAAGTGCCGTGCGTCAGGCAGGCTGCTCTGTGTCCTCACGAGACCTCGGGCGCCAGGCCAGCCACGCTTGCAGCTCCCTTGGGAGGGATTTTCCAGAATAAGTTGCCCTGATTCACCCTGAGTGGCCTTGCTTCCCTGGTCACGGTGGTTGGACCAGAGATGAACACCTGACCTACGGCAGCTGCAGTAGGAGGACCAGCATGCTAGGGGGTGGCCTGACACGGCTCTGTCCTATATGGGTGGTGGCTGGACCACTCAGTCCAACCCTCTCTGCCCAGGAGTCTGAATGTGAGCTAAACAGAGAAGCCGCAGGAGCAGTGGGGGCCGAGAAGAATACAGAGAAGATGACGAGTATTAACAGAAGCTTCGAGGGAGAAGGAGAAGGGTGGAGCAAGGTGCAGTGCTGCTGGCAGAAGAGTAGAGATGAGATGCGAGGCCTCCAACATGGCAGACTCACTGCTCCTGGGACACCAGAGCCACCACAACGCAACAATGCTGACAAATCCCCAGGACAAATGAAGTTTCAGTTCCTAGGAAACCTGGCGTGGTGGCCACAAGCACATCTAAGCAAACCCCATGACCCAGGGCAGCCCACGGGGCTTCCTGCAGCCTCAGGGAGCCTCATTGCTTGGCCCCATTCCCATCCCACTTCTTGGGCCTGAGAGCCAGGCTGGTGTCAATGACGCAGCACTAAGATCTGTGACCGTAGGATCCTGTGTGCTGCAGGGAACCAAGGGGACTACAGGAAACCGCAAGGCTCTGCCCCTGCCCTGGGAGGAATTTACACTGGAATTGGGGCTGCCAGAAAAATCCTTACACAGGTATCCAAGGTGTTACACGTTAAACTGCCGAAATGAGAGGAACACTATGGGCTGCCATGGGGCAGAAGCAGAAGAAAGCAAGGTGGGCTGGCAGGGCTGTGGCAAGGCCTCTGAGTGGGGGGCTGAGTGCTGGCGGTGGGCCAGATGGCAGCATGGAAAGCGCCTTGCAAACACACGCACAGGGGTGGCGAGGGCCTGCACCACGCGCGGCGGGCTGAGGAAGGCAGCTGGCTCTCTGCAAATCTGAGGGGGCTTCCTGATGCTCCGAGGTGACCAGAGCTGCAGCACTGAACTCGTCCAACAGCCCGAGTGAGCAGGCAGGGCCCAGATGCCATTTCCCGACTTGGGGGACAGCTGTGATCCTGGATGTCTCCCGGTGCCCTGGGATCAGAACATTTGAGGGCGCGTCTGTGTTTTTTCCTGGGAACCACAGATCCCTGAGGAGGAGAGGCTATGATGTGAGAAACCTCAGCCAGGCATAAATTGCAGAGGGCGGCAGAGTGTTCTGTTCACACAGCAAGTACATATCCTCGCCTCATAAGCAAAATAGAAACAGAGCACTGAAGCTGGAGGGGCGGACGGAGAGCTGCCTGGTGGCCACTAAGTAACACCACGTTCTTGGCCAGGCCCTGCTCCTGCTGCTCAAAGGGAAACCTGGAGGACAGCAGCCAAGACCTGCTCGGGGTGGACAAGGTTCAAGAAGAAGCATCCTCATTCTCTGCCCTTTCTCCTTTTCCTTCTCATCATTTGCAGTACCTGCTACCTGCAGATGGCGGGAATGCTGCCACTGTGTTATGTTTCATAGGTGAGTCTTTGCAGAGTGAGAGACTGCTCTCAAAAGAATCACTAGGGCCCTCCCGGTTGTCAAAGCACGGGACTGGTGTCATCCTCACTCTCTTGGCCTCTGGGGTGCCTGACACCATCACCCTCACTCCTATGGGATGCTTTCGTCTTCCTTGGCTGGATTTTATTCCATCGGGAGCAAAGTTGGACCCTTGAACATGTGCTGAATGACTCTTCAGAACACAGGGCAGCTCCTGTGTGGGGGCTGAAATCAAAGGTGGCACCTGCAGATAGTTTTCATGAATGTTTGGAAACATCCGGGGTCCAGGTAACGGAAGATACTTCAACCAGCTGAGAATTAAACATGAATGTCGTCTGCAAGCTCGTTCTCCAGGTTTTGCAAATGAAACAGGCATTACCAGAGGAGGAACTCTGTAGGGGAAGGAACCCCATGCCAGCTAGTTACTGAGGCTGTGCGTCCCTGTGTTTGCTTAAAATAGTGCGACTTCCCGAGAAAGGAGGGCTTCTGGCACCCCGCAGAGACCAAGCATGCTAACTCACAAGAGCTGCTTGCTTGAGCAAGATGCTCCTGGCTTTTTAAGAAACCATGAGGTTTCTGAATAAGAAAAAAGGCCTTTTATCAGGATATTTCTAGCTCCACAGTAGAACACAGAATTGGTTATGATAGCTTGAGGCCTGTGATATGGACTCGTGTGTCTTTTTAGTCCTTGACACTTAGTAAGCATCCCATAAAGGTCAATTCCTTACATACATAAATGAAGGATTAAGATGAAAGAAGAAAACACACTATGTCTAATCTCCCGTGGCTCTGGCATACCTATTTTAAGACTGTGCTGTATCAGATAGACAAGGGACCTAATGCCATCTCGAGCCTCAATGTGTTTGCCTATAAAATGGGTCGTGTGAGGTGCCAATGACAATGCACGTGGGAGGGCTTTGGAAGCAGGAATTGCAACACCTGGGAGGGCCTGTGTCACTGGGGGGTAGTGTGTTGCTGCCCCTGGTTGGGTTTGTTTTTGTTTTAACTCTTAATTTTGGTACATTTCTTGCCTCAGATATTTGTGATGGTGGAGGGAAGCCTGGATTCCTTCCTTCAGGATTGAGGGCAGCTGGCTTTGCTTTCGGGGGCCGTTCCCAGGACTTTGGCCACAATGTCAGCGCTTAGGCGTAAGCAAAGCTGAACGATGGCACAGTTGGAGAGGGAGACGTTGAGGTGTCTTAGGGCTTCTAAAAACTCCTGAAGGGTTGCATCTTCTCAATCTGTAGCAAAATGACAAACTCTAGACAACTCTAAGATGTGTTCAATGATAAAACCCATATACTGGGTCTTAATTCCTTCAGGACCCAAGTGAGACCCACTTGTAAGTCTAAGAAAAGAAGTTTGGAACTGTCTTAGTTGATCCACAGTCAAGATAAACAGAATTTTCTAATGCCAAAGAAGGAGCAGAAATTACAATAAAGAAGAAATAGAATCAAAAGGAACTTGGCTGACTTTCATAGTTTCTGGTTCTCTATTTCTGGGACATCTATGTTCAGTGGCAAAGCGAAAAAAAAATACACAAACATACGTGCAACGGATGTCAAAGAAAGCAAGAAAAAGCTGTGCCCCAGGGATAGAAAAGGCTCTTTTCTGAGACTTTTCTTTGTTATCTTAAGTCCTGCAAGTCTTCAAATGCTACCTGAGAGCTTTTCATCTGGAGTTGAAAGCCTTAAAAAAAAAAAAAAAAAAAAAAGCAAAAAGCCCCAAAAGAAAGCAGAGCGTGGCCAGGCTTTCTTGACAACAGACACACTGGCTTTAGGGAAGCAAATCTGTGTGCACTTTGCCATGAGGGGCAGTCAGAGGAGAGAAGGACCCTGGACTAGCCAGGACTTGGGTATTCACAACGGAGGGAACAACAGAGACGTCCTCCGTCTGCCTTAGCCAGCGAGGTGGGACCCCTGAGCTGCCGGGAGAGGGTGAGGTGGGCGCCCCCGCAGGCAGCCTCGGAGTGGGAGGGAGGACAGGGGACGGTGCTGAGCTGAGTGGGGGCGGCCGCTTGGCCAGGCACGTGCCACTCTGCCCCTTTGGCCCTTGGTGAGCCCCTAACTTGGGCAGCCCGTGCTGGGGGAGAGCTTCCCGCTGAGCGCACGCACCGGTCGAGTCTAGTCAGTGGCTCTGCACGGTCAGAGCTTGAGAGGAAAGTCAGTGCCCAAAGGGGTTGTCTCCTTGAGATGCTCCTGGATTAAAGCTCTTTTGGTTTCTGGGGACGGACAGACGCTGGCGCAGGCCCCTGTCTGTGGAGCAGCACTGGCGGCCACGCCAGGGCTTGTGAGCTGCGCCTGTCAAGCTCCCAGCTCTTAGTTCAGCGTCTGCTCGCTCCTTCAGGGTCTGGGCAGCACCTTCATTAAACATGAACAGAAGCAGGAAATGGACTCGAGGAAAATAAACAATACCATTCCAAGTCATAAATGAAAGCCTGGACATTGTTTTGTCATAACCTGGAGGGCATGAACCAATTCTTGATGGGCTGTAGGCCCCATGCTCGGAGCAGGGCTGGTGGCAGGGGCGCTGGCTTGGGACCCGGGAGCACCGAGCAGATGTGCCTGGAAACAGACTCAGCCTGGGTTGAGGGGTCCAACCCCAGGGGCTCTGACGTCTCCACCCCTGCCCGGCATCGTGCCCCTGCCCTGCTTTGTGGCTGTGAACAGGGCAAAGCACCAAGTGGAGTGTCTGCCCCGGAGTGAGCACTTGATAACAGGGTGATGATCTGGTTTGTTGCCAGAGCAAGCATTTCATACCACAGAAAAGAGAAAAATGACTTTGACTTGGATGAGGTCACCTATCTAGCCCCTGGCTGGCTTGAGCCCGGGTTGTCTGACTTGAAATCCAGTTCCGCAAAATGCTTTTCTTAGCAAATGATTCCTAATTAATAGAACAACACGGCCTCAGAATCCCAAAGCTTACCTTCAGATCAGGTTTTGATCAGCTAACCCTGCATTCGCTCACCTGCTGTGAATGACTTCCCTAGCATTAGTTTTCAGGTTCCAGGTGTCAGTGGGTGGGTTGAGGGTGTCCCCACCCATCAGGTGAAGGAGGAGACCCTGGGCCTGGTCCGGGGAGGGGTGCATGCTTCACCTGAGTTTCAGGGAGGCTGGCCTCAGTTGTCTTCCCCCTTAGTGTTCGCGGGCACGAATCCTTGACAGATTAAGGGCACGAGAGTATCGAAGCAGAGAGTCACCACGTAGGTGGTGTTTGTAGATGTCTGCGAGGTGGATGATGTGCTTTGAGGTCCTGCCACTGTGTTATCTTTAGACTGAAAAGGTGTCCTGAGAGCATCGTGTTTGGTTGGCGAGAGTGTGTGCAGAATAACAGCAGCTGTCTGGGGAGAAGTTACTATGTGTCAGGTGCTGCAAATATTTATCTCCTTCTCCAGTTCTTAAAACCTGAGAGTGCACAGTGACAGGCTGGTAATCACCTCTCCAGAGAACAAAAATCCCCGATTTGCAGCGTTTGCCCATTTCCAAGGTGTAAATGCTTCCACCACTCCTGATTTCAAGCTTATCAATAGCTTAACAACCAGTTGACAAAATTCCTGAGTATTTATTTACCCGTCAGCTCTCATGAGCCAGAGAGATCTAGAACACATGAGCCAAGAAAGGGATTTTACAGACATAGGAAGGAAGCGTTAGGGATTTTATAGGGGAGGAAATGGAAGCTTAAGGGCACGTGGCTCACCCACGCTCCCGTGGGTTGGCAAGAAGGGAGCCCCAGTCTGACCCACAAGGCCCTGGTTCTGAAGTCCTCTCGGCTGCCTCCTGGCCTCCGTCTGACTCTCAGCTGAGTGGTGACTGTTCTGTGTTCAAGGCTGGGGAGAAGTTTCCTGTCCCCCAGGTCAGGTGGGGCTGACCTGGCTAGGGGAGCTCGTATGTTCCAGCCTGGTCCCTGGCTGGCCCTGCAGCCACCTCCCCTCCGTGTCCACAGCCGCTCACCCAGAGGCCCCACGGAAAGAGCTAGCACCCCACAGAAGCTTGAACGCAAACACCCTGTCCAGGGCACCTCCCTACTTTCCCCGGGCCCTGGCTCAGCATGGACACAGGGTGTCCCTGCACTTAGCCTCCCACACAGACGGTCCCGGACTTTTCCACACCTCTCGTGGCTTCTCTGGGGTGGAGGTGGGCACGCGGCCCATGGAAAATAACTCAGACACTAAGCTCTGACCCTTGGTGGAGAGGCTTCCTGCCCAAGTTACTTGAAATTAAAAAACCCACCCTGGCTACGGGGCCTTGAGTCTGGAGCCGCAGAGGAAACCCAGGCACGGGCCACGCAGGGGCTGCCGGCTGACTTTGCTGGAAGCAGAGCCCGTTTCTCTTTTGGGTGCCCTGAATAAGGGGCCACAAGGATCCCCTCAAGAGCAACTCTCCATGTCACCAATGCCCACAGCTGTGTGCGCCCACTGCTGACCGCAGAGCAGGCTCAGCACAACCGCGTGGGCTGGTCCCCTGGGGAGGACAGAGAGCGCGATGACCCGGGGAGCTGCGCTATGTGATGAGCCCTGGTCACCTGCGGCTCCAGCCCTGCACAAAAGGGAGGACCTCCTGGGGGCGGGGTGTAGAGACTCCAGCGCCCTGAGCCTCTCTCCAAGCCGAGGAAATCCCGTTTTCTGGGGGGCTGGTGGCGCGTGGGCCTATCTGCAAACTCCCAGCTGTGTCTAATGGGCAGAGGGGTGAGAACCAGAGACTGAGAATAATGACGTCCAAGTCTTGCTTCGGCAGGGAGCGCGTTCTTCAGACGGAACCCACTGGAGGGGTAAACACGGCAGCCGAAAGCAGGGCTGCTCTAAATGGTGTGCAGCCTCCTGTGACGGCCTTGCTTCTGAGAAGCCCAGATGCATCAAAAACCACTGATTTGGGCATCTGACAATGGCACGAGAAGAGGAATTTGCTGAACTTTCTGTGAGAGCATGAGGCAAGTTGTCACCCAGCCTGGGCTGTGTGCCGTGTCTGAGGACCAGACCCTGTGCTGTCACCCCACTCGGGCGCTGGCTGGGCCCGCAGACCCCTTGCTGATGCCCCCAGGACTTGAAGGCCAGTGTGGAATTCTTGCATGGTGCTATTTAACCATCTTCATGTGATAAGGAGGTGATTCCCTCAACAGCTGGGACAATGTCACCTCCTCTGTCATACTCTACCCGACTTCCTGCTCCTAATCCCAGAAGGGCCACCGAGCCCAGCTCTACCCCATCCGCCTCTGTGCAACTTGGGCATGTAGCAGGCAGGAGGCTCTGAGTGTCACAAGGGCCTTGCCAGGCCTGTTTCTGAGACCCTTCTGCCTGCTGGCGTAGGAAGAACCCAGGGGCCCTGCCCCACCCCTCACCACACCCAGTAGAGGGTGCAGCCCCGAGTATTAGGCAGCCCCCTGGACAGAGCCCTGGCACACGGAGCCCACCGAGCCCCATGGCAGGGCCTCTCGGGCCCTGCTGCTGGAGCACACTGCAGACAGAAGGGGCCTCTGGGCAACAGGGGGCTGGGCTGCTGGTGGGAGCTGTCACCACTGCCTGCACTTTGAGTGTCCCTTGGCCTCAGGCTCACTGGCCTCCACGTTTCAGGAGTCCACCCGCTGCTTTGTTTTATATCAGAGTTCTCTGCACACTCACCCATGCCAGCCTTGCTCGGAGGTCACATTCCACAGCAGGGGGCCACTGCTCTGCTCCAGGGTGGCCACTGTCCCTGCCAGCCCCCTGCAGCTCCCAAGCCTGTGCGATAGCAGCCAGCTGAAGTCTAGGGGGTCCTGGCAGATGAGGGAGAAGGGTATCTGTCCAGGGCTGCCCCCAAGCCCCTCTGCTTTGTCTTACAGTCCCCTCAAAGATTTGAGCGTGACTCCCAGGGACTTCTGGAGGCCCTGTACCCATAGGATCCTCCAGGACACCTCAGGCTGTGTCCCTGTGTGCAGGTGAAGAGAGGCCAGGCAGCTCATGGAATTGCCACCCCACCCCCCAAACACAGCTCTGAACACTCCAGGGCACCTTCGCCTTAGGCCCGTCCATACCACCTACCCCACAGGAATGGGGGCAGACTGAGCCTGCTTCCAGGAAAGCCTCGGGGGGCTGCGTCAGGCACACAGTCCTGACACGCGTGGGTGCTGTCTCTCAGATCCAGCATCCAAGCCACCCCGAGGTAGTGACAGTCTCCCGGACAGGAGTAATCAGGCCTCTCAGATGAGCCAGCCCAACTCTGCTGTCTTGAAAGGGGAGAGGGTTTCCAGATCCCTGCCTGGACGAGGGGTTTTCCAGTGGCTGATGCGGCCTCGGGCAGGAGACTGGCAGGTTACCATAGTCCCCACACATGGGAGAGGCTGTCCCTCCACCCGCCCAGCCTGGAAGAGCAGAGCCGAACCCTGGCTCGCCCTCTGCGACATCAGGTGGGGGGCCGCTGTCCTGGGCTTTACTTCTTCTCTGGCTTCAGGCTGGGACAGACTGGCCCAGACGACAGGTTTTCTCTGAGCACAAGTCCTCCCCCCTTCCCACGTGTGCCGGCTATAAATCGAGGCCCACACAGCCAGATCCAGGCTTCTGAGACCTCTCTGAGACTCTCCGAGGCGGCGTGGAGAAAGGTAGAGAGGACAGTCTAAACGCAAGCTTAGATCTTCCCAGCCAACCGCTCCGTCTCTGTGAGTTGCTATTTATAGATTAAAGTGTCTCTTAGCAGATAAGACATTAGGGGTCTTCCCATGTGCTTTCTGAAAGCTTCTCCTTCTCATGAGCCCCCTCGTTATTTGTGATGATATATTTGGGGGATTATTTGTGTGATGATTTCCCTCCATGCAGTGACTGTGGGGTTGTTCCCTTTACCTGTGGTGTCTGGACTATGCCTTCTCTAATAGGAAGTGTTAAGCCTGGTGTTTTAGATAAATGACTGGTCTCTGCTTGTTAAAAACCTTTGTTTCAGGCCCTGACTCATTGCCATACGTCTGCATAATCAGAGGTCATGTTTACCTAGAAGGAGAACCAAGCCCCTGATCAACAAGCTGAATTATTCTAACACATTGGTGTGTAAAAGCAGGCGAGTCATGGATCAAATACCACCTATGGAAACTGAGCGTCGGCACCAGCCTTTTCCTGGGCGACGGAGAGAGAGGCTGAGGGCCTGGCCCTGCAAGAAGTATCTGTCATGGAAACGAGTAGAGAAGCAGTTGGTCTGAAGGGTCTTTCTCCTTCCAAAGTAATCGGTTGAGAAAATGGAAACGTGTGAGCCCCCAGCAGGGTGTTAGGGAAGCATGACAGCGGAGGGGAGGATGAAGTAAGAGGGACGTTTAGCCTGGGATGATGAGAAGAAAAATGTAAAGGAGTTTGTTAGTTTTTGATGGTGTTTTCCAAAATGAGTGTCCAGGCAGTCTCCGGCCAGATGTATGAATATGTCTAAGGGTGAATGTGTGCTTGGTCATCCTGTGATCTTGTGCTTTGAAAGTGCTTCCGAAACATGCCTTAACTGAGGGGAGAGCTGAGGTTGTTGCACTGGGGAGATGCAGGTCATGCGAACAAGTCAGAAGCTCTGCTCCAAGGTGCAGGCAAGAGGAACCCCAAGTATTTCCTTCCAGAACTAAACCTCATAGGGTAGAAGCAAGTGGTGTGCTGGAGTCTGCTGTACCGACTTGCCAGAATTGATTATTAAATTTACAGGAATTTTATGAGCCGATGGTTAAACATAGCCATTGTTTAAGAATTAAATTATATAAACTTTTCAATTAAATTAATTATATTATAAACAAAGGTAATCAATACTCAAAACTTATCCCCTTCCTACTTATTTTACTATGTTGTACGCTGCATCTGTGTTCTTAAGGCTACTTCCATCTGCTGCGTGTCTCTTCCCAATTTTGCACTTGTGATATCACTATGATAGCTGGAAATTGGCCAGGGTGGGAATATGTATGCCATGGACACTGTCAGGCAGAACCATCTGGTTTGGTTTATTGCTTTGTTGATTGTCAAGGTCAATAGTCCTGAACTGGGGGATTTTGCCCCCAGGGGACATTTGGCAATATCTGGAGGCACTTTTGATGGGGCAGGAACACTACTGGCCTCCAGTGGGTAGAGGCCAGGGATGCTGTTGAACCTCTAACGATGCACAGGACAACTCTGTTGTGGCCCACAACCCCCAAAGAAAGAACGCTCTGTTCCAACACGTCAACAGTGTGGAAGTTGAGAAATCTCGGTCTAGATATAAGAAAATGATGGGGATTGTTAGCAACTTAAAATAAACTTAAAAGTATGCCATATCTGTACCTATTACATTGTGAATACCACACACATGAAAAAAAATTTGAGGAAATATTCTTCCAGTGTTTGAAAACTATTACTTGATTTGGCAAAGAAGTTGCTCAAGTCATTGGCAAATGAATAAAGTTCTGATGCACCATCTTCATCTTTGTTTTTCACTAGATGAAGATATCGCCCAACGTTCACGTTGGAACTACACTCATCCAACAATTGCAACCTTAGACTGGCTGCAGAAACAAGAGTTCAGCAAAATTCAGCAAAAGCATTCTGGAAGAATCAGTTGGCTATGTGGAATCTATAATAAAATTAGGATGATTATTTGTAAGTTGTGTGATAAACATCCTTCATATCAGTAAAATTTGTGTGTATGTGCATTGTTTTTCCCCGAACAGCCTGTTGATAAACATTTACCAGCACACCACCAGCTAGAGGTTGCAGAGTTATCGGATTTAGATGTAACGCTCTCATTCTGCATCCTACACAATATGTTCATGAATTTTCTATCTAGAGAAAGTGCAGTACTGTACAGTTCTGGGAAACTGTTTTTTGGGAAGAACTGGGGTAGGGATGAATGTAAACGCATGCCCAGGCTGGCTCTGTGCGTGGGGGGAGTGGGCTGCCTCTCCTGCAACGTGGTTGGGCATGCCGGAAGGCTCTCTGCCATTCCCTGCATACCCTCCAGGGGCCTCTCTCCAGTGTTTGACACGGGCCCTTTTGGAGACAGGTGGGTTGTCACTAGGCTAAAAAAAATGGGTGCAGGGACAGAAGGGAAGGGGGTGGGTAATGCAGTCACTGAGAGTTTGGGCAGGATTTTGATCATGCATTTAACCTGTTAGATCCCACTCTAGTCCATCTGGAGCTGAAGTCAGAAGAAAGGGCCAACAGGCCAGGTCAATTTTGATAGCAGGAACGGAACGGGAACACCCTGCGTGTTCTAAGTCAGTGTGGCACTCTGATGAAAGGCACTGAGGGAACCGGCCGAGGGCTCCCAAGGAAGGGAAGGGGCAAGCGTCATCTGCTTCCCAGTTGCACCAAAGGACATGAAGACTGAATCTAGATAAACGGGTGCAGCTCTTAAGAAGCCAACTTCGATATTCTGAGGGTCTCCCCACCCCCAATACACCACCTCTTAGTGCTGAGCACTCTGCCCATGGGATCGGAATCATTCTGGATCTCTTACGGGGTAGCTTTAGGGATTTGGGAGCACATGGCTTTGTCCAGGTGAGAAAGATGGCAGATGGAGGGATTCAGACTGCTTTGTCCTCACCCCAAGAAATCTTAGGCGTGTTGCCATTTGTGTTCACAGTTCGGCTGTCAAATCTATAAATAACAACACAGGACGGGGTAGGAGGGTCAAATAGGCAGCAGAATTGTGGCAGATGAGATCTGTAAGGGACCGTAGAACATGCTAGTTCAAATCCCACCCTCTCAGAGAAGGGGGCAACCAGAGCAGTTAAATGCCCTCCCCCAGGGAAGAGGCTGGGCTGCATGTGGGAGTCGTGGCCGTCAGCCCTGAAGTCGCACCCCTTCCCAGACCCAGTGAGGACAGCGGGAGAAGGCAGCAGTGTTAGAAACCCAGAAGGAGCAGACAGTGGTCAAAAGCTTTGTTTTCTCCTCTTCTTTCAAAAAGGCTGAAATTGCTTTTTGAAAAATTGTGAGATGAGAATTTAAATTTAGTTTTCATGTTTTCACAAAAAAGGTGGCTTGATTAGATTTCAGCTTAAACCGGTGTTTGTGTTTTCTACACCAAAGCTTGGAAAATGATCTGTACTTAGAGGGAGACACAGAAGTCTGGGGGTCTGGGAATTCATATGTGAGAACTAAAAATCTTTTTAGACATGTGGGCTTTCATGCAAATTATATTTCCAAAGGACTTGGGTAAAATTTTTAAATTAAAATACTGTAGGTGGCTGTATATAGATTTTTTTATTTTATTTTTTTTATTTTTGAGCGTCTGTATGAGTCATCTTGAGTTGTCTGACTTTTTCTTCTTGGCCATATGTCAGTCAGCCTGTTTGTCCCTCCTGAGCTGCTTGGTTAACAGAGTTGGTTCCCTGAGGCCACCCGGTACAGGTCGTGTGACATGTCCGTCTGGCCATCTACTGTGTGAAACGGTGGTTGGGGACATCTGGGACACTCACAGAACCCTCTGAGGGGGCCTGTGCTTCCATTTTGGCTTCTGGATTTTCACATTAATAACAACACAAGTGAATGACTGACATCCAAGTTCACCCTGGGTCACTGCACTGAAATCTCTAAAAGTTCTGGCAGTCGCTCCTTCCCAAACCGTCCAGCTGAAGGAGAAGTTAGGGGAGAAGAAAAGTGAACAATGGAACAACCACAATACAACTATTGAATTTCCAAAATGGAGTGTGACATTGGAGCTACATAGCACACAGATTCATGAACCCCCTCAATCTTCCCTGCTGTTTTGTAAAAGGTGGGAACAGATCTTTACTGTGGGCCAGAGGCGCTGTGTCATGAGCTTGTCACACTAGATTTATTTGATGTGTATACACTCTTAGATGTAGGTATTATTACCTCCAATAAGCACAAGAGGTGATAGGCTCAGAGGGAAACTGTCCCCATACTTCTAGGATGAAGTTGGCCTGGAATTCACACAGAGGGTTCTTCTCTATGCTCTTTCATTCGAATGTTTCTTAGTGCAAGATGGGATGACACAAGGAGATGGCAAAACATGACCGAATGGAAAGGGGAGTTATCTTTTGAGAGAGTGTGGAAACACGTGTTTGGGGAACTCACCTCCTTGAAGATGAATCCGTGGCTCAGGTGGAAGTTTACCTGTATACACGTGTAGCATTTAGGAGGAAATACCAGCTTTGGTGGATCAGCCTGAGGAATCCCAACCTAGGAAGTGACTATGAATATTGCATTCTTTGTAACTGAACCTCATTCTGGTTAGAGATACTGTTTAGTGCTTCATCTCCCACCCAGATGCTGGTTTCCTCAGCACAGTTAATGTAGTTACCTCCTCCATGAGGATCTGGAGTCATCAGGCCGTGACATAGTGTACAATGGTTAGGTTGTCCCAAGGCCAGAGCAAAGCAGACTGGCTGACTGATGGATGGGTGATGTGGTTCTGAAGAGTGTGGGGAGATGTGGAGTAGAGTCAGGGCACTAGACTGTGGTCCAGCTGTGTGGATATTATGTTGGTGTGCACAGGTCATTTTCCCCAAGAGCTCTTATGACATCAGAAATGAAAACTGAACTCTCTCCTCCTCAAATGTAAGGTCACGAGCAAAAGGTGGCTAATGTGTTTGTGTCAGCCTCCGATCATCAGTGTACACCATGCTGAGATACACCCCCTTTTTAGTTTCATACAATTGTACACTTTCTTAGTTAACAAAGACTTAAGACCTGATCTGGTTCTGTAGAATTCATTTTTGTTTTGTAGCAGAAACATTCATTTTCAAGTACAATTTTACATAGAAACTCAATGTATTTAATAGATAAAGCCAAACAGATCTGTTAAAATGGTAGCCAGGACTCAGAGCCTAATATGTTAGCTTCCCTCCCCGCCCCCCCGAGACACCTCAGAGAAATCCCAGAGTTCCAGAGAACAGAGCTGGAAAATTGCTGCACGTTAGGAAATTGATTGGGAAGTAATGGGATCTTGAAAACCAGAGTGGGGACTGCTATGGTTTGGATGTGTCTCCTCCAAAATTCAGGTGTTGAGACTTAATGGGCAATGGGATGGTATTCAGAGGTGGGGCCTTTAAGGTGTGATTAGGGCATGAGGGCTCCTTCCCTCATGAATGGGGTTAAGGCTTTCATAAAAGAGACTTCACCAAATGTTAGGACTGTTTTTTCTCGCCCCCATTTCTTCTGCCATGTGAGGACAGTGTTCCTCCCCTCGGGAGAAAGCATCTTGGAAGCAGAGAGCAGCTCTCACCATAGAACTGAACCTGCCGGTGCCTTGATCTTGGACCTCCTGGTCACCAGAACTGTGAGAAAATAAATTTCTGTTTGTTATAAGTTACCTAGTCTCAGGTATCCTGTTATAGCAGCACAGATGGACTAAGACAAGGACATTTGGGCAGATCCTTATGAAGCTGGGGATATCAACCCCTGAATCCTGCCCAGTCTTCTTCGCTAGGAGAAGCTGCTCTTCCGCCCCTGTCTGGAGGGGCTCACCCTGCTTTGGCCAGAGAACTCAGAAGGGCCTTCCCTGAAGTGGCTGCCTTGGAAGACACTGCAGATTCTCCTGACTTTCTTCTGCCACTTCTAGAGTCTAGAACTAGACTCAAGTCACAGCACGCTCCAAAGGGTGAGGGGCAAAGTGTGACCTGTGACGAGGTGCTCTACACTCCAAGAAAACTGCATAGTTTTTTCAATTTATGAAGATGGAAATCTGGGCAATATGTGTGAAAATACATCTTAAGGGAAGAAAAACACATGGTAGGATCAGGCCAAATTTATTGGCATAGGCCGACTAGGCAAAAATCCTGGACTCAATATTTTATTGTTAGGGTTAGAAAGGGCTTTAAAAGTTTGTTTTGTTGAAATATGTACCCAAAGGTGGCTACGCTAAATGACACTGAAATGCCAGCACTGCCCCAGGATGCTGTAGAGGACAGTATCCAAAGGCTCAGGGAGACTGGAATATTGAAGTAGAATTACCACATCATACCTGCTCACCACTCAGGGAGGGTGCAGAGGATACATCTTTCACCATGACAGTGGGAAATAAACTTGTGAGGGAGGCTCCAGCACCCTTAAAGAGCTCTGTGGGTGCTCATGTCTGTAGGTCACAAGTTACAGTGAGAGCTGCTACCATGGAACTGGGATCCCTAAATGCAAGGAGGATAATTGGACCCCAGGTCAGCAGGGGTCAAGAGTTGACATTTAATTGCAAAAAACAAGGTGGGTATGGTCCCTATAATGGACAGTGGAGCCAAATCAGTAATCATTCTAGTCTGACTCATAGAGGCCTAGGGCATTGATCATGGTATCCTTAGAAAAGAAACTTACTACTTTATCTGTATAAGTGGAAGAGTTCTAGGTCCAGTGAGCAGAAGTCTTACTGGACTCACTAACCAGTCCTTCAGTGAATTCCTACACTGGGGCCAGTTTATAGACCTAGAATCTTTTGAAAGAAGGGGAGGCTAGGTTCCTTTGAGGAAGAAACTCCCACTACAGTGCCAAAATTTTATACTGTTGATCTTTCTCCACGTCCTCTCCAGAGGGACCTACAGCCATTTTCCAGGGTTCTTATTCACTGGGGAAAGAGAAATAATCAGGCATTTTGGAGCTTACTAGACACTGGTTCTGAACTGACTCTAATTCCAGGAGACCCAAAACAGTATGGTGGCCCCCAGTCAGAGCAGGGGTTTACAGAAGTCAAGTGATATATGGAATTTTAGCTCAGGTCCATCTCACATTGGGCCCAGTGGTTCCTAAACCCATCATGTGTTCATTTCTCCAGTTCTGGAATGAGTAATTGGAATAGACATACCGAGCAGTTGGCAGAATGTTCCCTGACCTCTGGAGTGAGGGAAATTATGGTAGACAAAGGCAAGTGGGAGCCACTGGAATCGTCTCTATCTACAAGAATAGTAAACCAAAGGTAACATTGCATTCCTGGAGGGACTGTAGAGTTTCGTTCCACCATCAAGGACTTGAGAGAAGCAGGGGTGATGATTCCTACCGCATGTTAAACTTGCCCAACTGGCCTACAGAGAAGATATATGGGTCTTGGAGAATAACAGTGGAGTGTCGTAAGCACAATCTGATGATTATTGCAATCACATCAGCTGTTTCAAGAGTGGTTTCATTGCTTGAGCAAATTAACACATCCCCTCATACCTGGTATGTAGTTACTGACATGGAAAATACTTTCTTCCCTATATCTGTTAATAAAAACCACCAGAGACAGTTTGCTTGCCATCACTACTGGACTTCAGGGTTGTATATAAACTCTCCAGTCCAATGTTGTAATATATTCTGCGGGACACTGATCATCCCTTCCTTCCATAAGACATCACACGGGTTCATTAAATTGATATTATGCTGATTGGCCCTAATGAGCAGGAAATAGCATCTACTCTAGACTATGCATGCCAAAGTATGGGGGATAAATCCTGCAGAAGCCCAGAGGACTTACAGCTCAATGAAATGTCTGGGGATCCAGCTGTGTGGGGCATGTTGAGAGATACCTTCTAAGGTAAAGGATAAATTGTTGCAATGGCCCCTCCTACAACCAAAAAAGAGTCACAATGCTTAGTGGACATCTTTATATGCTAGGGGCAACATAGTCCTCATTTGTGCGTGCTGCTTTGGGCCATTTCCTGAGTGACCTGAAAAGCTGCTAGTTTTGAATGGGATCTACAACAAGAGAAGGCTCTGCAATAGATCCAGGCTGCCGTACAAGCTGCTCTGCCACTTGGGCCATGTGATCCAGCAGATCTGATCATACTGGAAGTGTCTGTGGTGGATAGAGATACCGTTTGAAGCCACTGGCAGGCTTAAATAGTTGAATCACAGTGCAGACCTTTACCATTTTGCAGCACAGCCCTACCATCCTTTGTGGATAACTACTCTCCTCTTGAAAAAGGAGTTTGGCCTGCTACTGGGTCTTTGCAAAGACTGAATGTTACCCATGGGCCACCAGGTTACTACGAAAACTCAGCTGCCTGCTGTGGACTGGCTATTATCTGATCCAACAGGCTGTAAAGTTGGGTGTGCATGGCAGAACTCTGTTCTCAAATGGAAGGAGTATATATAAACTATAAGTAGTGTACTTAGGTGTTCATTTTGTCTAGAAGGAGAAATGGCCATAGATATAAGGCTATACAAGTCATGGCTGTGGCCAATAGCTGAGCTGTATAGACAGGGACTTGGAAGGAACATGCTTGAAAATCAGTGACAAGGAGGTCTGGGAAGAGGTATGTGGATACACCTCTTTGAATGGGTAAACAATGTGAAAATATTTGTGTCCCCTGTGAATGCTTACCAAAGAGTGACCTCTGCAGAGGAGGACTTTAATAATCAGGTGGATAGATGACCTGTTCTAGGGGTGCTAGCTGGCCTCTTTCCCTAGCCACTCCTGTCATTGCCCAATGGGCTCATGAACAAAGTGGCCATGTGGCAGGGATGGGGGTTATGCATGAGCCAGAAACTCAGACTTCCACTTACCAAGGCTAACTTGGCTACAGTCACTGCTTATGTCCAATCTGTGGACAGCAGATTGGACCAACACTGATTCCCAATATGGCACCATTCCACAAGGGTGATTAGCTAGCTATCTAGTGGCAGATTGATTGCGTTTGACCCTGTCCATCATGGAAGGAATAGCACTTGGTTTTTACACGAATGGATACTTAGTCTGGATGCCTTCCCTCCATGCAAGGCTTCTGCTAGAATTGCCACCCCTGGATTTATAGCATACCTTATCTACTGTCATGATATTCCACCCAGCATTGCTTCTGATCACAGAATTCACTTCCCAGCAAGTGAAGCGTGCTAACAGGCTCATGCTCATGGAAGACACTGGTTTCACCATGTTCCCCACATTCCTAAAGCAGCTGGCCTGGCAGAACAGTGGAGTGGCCATTTAGAGGCTCAGTTACAACACTGGTTAGGAGGAAATACCAAAACAACACTAGCTAGGTAGAAATACCTTGTAGTCCTTGGGCAATGTCATCTAGAATACAGTACATGCTCCAAATCAGAGTCTGATACATGGTGCTGTTTCTCTCCTAGCTAGGATTCATAGACCCAGGAATGAAGGGATGGAAAAGAGAGTGGCTTCACTCACTATTATCTCTAGTTATCCACTAATGACATTTTTGCTTCCCATACCCTCAACCGTAGGCTCTGCTTTGGGTCTCAGTCCCAAAGGAAGTGACGTTTCCACCAGAAGACACAACAATAATTCCACAGAACTGGAAGCTGCAGCTATCATCTGGCCACTTTGGGCATCTCGTGCCTCTGAAAAGGCAAAGGAGGGGATTCGTGTACTGGTTGGGGGGATTGATCCTCATTACCAAGGGGAAACTGGATTGCTACTGCACAGTGGATGAAATAAAGAATGTGTCTGGAATACAGGAGATCTTTTAGGGTATCCATTAGTACTGCCAAGTCCTGTGATTAAAGTCAATGGAAACTTCCAAACCCAATTTATACAGGACTTATAGTGACCCAGACCTTTCAAGAATGAAGGTTTGGGTCACATCATACACAAAGAACCACGAGCGGCTGAGGAGTTCATTAAGGGCCAAGTCAATATAAAATGGGTTGTGGAAGAAGGTAGTTATAAATGTCAGCTATGATTATGTGAGCAGTTGCAGAAATGAGGGCTACAATAGTTATGAGTATTTCTATTTTCTTGGAATATATTCATAAACAAAGATTTTTTATTTTCTACTCTCTCTTATCCTCTTACCTATTAATATGTCTATTAATAAGACATAGTAATAATAATTAACTCTATATCTCAGTATTTAAGGTATAGAATACCAAAGGATAAGACAAAACATCACCCAAGGACTTTGCATCCTTTTCTGGGAAAAGAGCTGGTTGTACACAGGATATTGGTGTCACATGGGGGGAATTGCGACTTTGCTATTGTATTTATTTGGAGATGAAGTATGTCTTAAGGAGACTGTGGTTGCCAAGTTGACAAGCAGTGATCTGTGGTGGTCTTTCAGATATATCAACATGGCTTAGCTGAGTCCTGGGTTACTCATTCACTCAAGCACTTATCTGGATGTTGCTGGGGAGGCAGTTTGTAGATGTGATTACAGTCCATAGTCAGTTGACTTTGACTGTGGGGAACCATCCTAGATAATCTGGATGGACCCCAGTCCTTAAAAGTAGGGCTGCAGCTTCTCTGAGAGAAGAAATTCTGCCTGCGGACAGAAGCTATAGCTTGTGCCCGAGAGTTCTAGTCTGCTCTTCCCGACAGCCTCCTCCACATTTCAGACTCCACTAGCTGGCTGCCCCAACTACACAAACCAAGTCCTTGTGATAAATCTCTTACTATATTTCTCCTACTGGTTCTGCTTCGCTGGTAAACCTTGACTGATGCAGTTGATCTAACTTTGTAGTGAGTATGTGGCTGGAGTATCTGCTCCCCAATCCTGGGTCTGCCAGAGACGCTGTAGGTGGAAGTGAGGCTGCAGGAACTGCTGGATCCAGGGAGACGCTCCAGACAGCTCCTTCCAATTTACAGAAAATAATGCTGTAATGACCACCTTTCTTGTAAGGAATGCTTTTTGGTTGAGGCTCATGTAATTTCGTGTGCATCACTTTGAAATTCCCAAAGTATGCTTTCTTGGGGAAAAAGGGTCAGAGATTTCTCTGAGCAAATAAGTTTGAGAAATGATGTTGAAGAGAATTTGCTATTTCAGGAATTTTTCATAGCCTTTACAATGCTACTGGGGATGAGAAGTCCAAAAAAGAATAGAATACATAGGATAGAATAGGAAGGAATGCAGTGTCTACCTATCTTCTTGGAATATGGAAAAAATTTTCTCCCTTTGGCTATTGCAACACTAGAATTACATGAGAGATATTAATATTTAGGAAACACGTATCCATATATCTATGGTCCATAGGTAAAATTATCTTATCTAAATCTTACCTTATGAGCTTGCCTTTTACTTCACCCATGGCAAATTATAATTAGTACCATGGTCCTCCTTATTAAAATATTTTATAATAAGAACAAAGAACCAAAAATTAAAGAGTGCTCCAAAATTATATTTGAAAGAATTTTCATGTACTAATCTCAAAAGGATACCCAGTGGAAACAGAGTGTGCTGAATTTATTATTAGTTGCACATATAATTATTTTATACCCAGTAGAAACCAGAAATCTTCTAGTTTGCTTATTTAGGATTCATTGATACAAACACACACACACACACACACACACACACACACTCACACATACACGCACATATGTGTACGTGCACACAAGCACACTTTACAGTAGAAATTCAACCGATTTACAGATCACAACAGATGGAAATTACCTGTTTTTTATTCAGGCACCTAATATTTATTTTAGAATCATCATGCTTTTAAATTCTACTCTATAATTTTTCCAACAGTGAAGAAAGAAACTAAAGCTATGGTGTAACATTAAATATTTTAAATGGGTTTAATTTTAAAAGATAAAATTATAAAGCTGAAGAGACTTGGGTAGAATGTCTTATGATTATGCTGCCACCTTAGTATTTTCCAATTTTTGTCTGTACAGTATATGTTTCTCTCACTCGCTACTCTCTTCCAGCCAAAAATTTGGGGAAATTTATTTGGCTTTCTTACTATCTTCACTTTTACATTACTTCTAAGACTTTTTATTCTTCACTAAATATGATAAAGTCCATTTACAGCAATATAAATATGTAATTTACATGTTTCAGTAGTATCAAGAGATCGGTCACCAATTTCTTTACACTATACTGAATATGTTATGCATATGCTCTGCCATAGCATTAACTCAACACGGATACTGTGAAATGGCTCACTCTTTTCACAAAACATGATGAGTTTATTTGAAAGATCTGTTTTATTTATAATGTATCAGGGAATTCAAAAATAGTGAGAAAACCTACTTTATTCTACTGCTCTAACAAGATAGCCATGCTAGGGTGGTCTCAGGGCCTTAAGGGCATCCCAGGGGCATTATTATACAGTGGCCTGCATACAGCAGGTGCTATATAATGGTTTGTGGATGACGCACCCTGTTCATTATCTCCTGTAACTCGTGTTGCCCCCATGGGTTGCACTCAGGGCATGGGCCACGAAGGGCTGGGAGGTAGCAGGTAGCTCCGAGGCTTCATGGCTTGGCCAGAGACTCTCTGGACATTTCTGCAGCCTGCTGGTTCTAGACTCATCTTCGTCCACTGGCTGCGTTGTCCTGGACAAGTCACTCTACTTTCTTGTCTTCATTTTCAAGGGCAAGCACCATGTCCTATTTTTCTTTATCTCCCCAGTACCAAGATAGTTCCTGGTAAGGAAAATACAGCTGCTATTTTCTCCTTCACATGAGCAGAGAGTAGAGGGAGGGTGTGAAGGCTCTAACTAAGGCTCTCCCTTCATCCCACCCCCTTCATGTCCCTCCTCCCTCCCCAGACAACACAATTGTGCACCCATGAGGAAGTGGGTTCTTTGGAGAGGCGGGTGGTATTGCCGACTTTTCTTCACAATTGCTTTCTTAATATGGAAACTGGAATTTAACATGTTGCACGTTAAACCCAGCATCTCTATTTTTCACCGACTGCCCATTGCTTGCAGCAGGGCTCATGGCACTGGGAAATATTATTTCCTTATAGTCCCAAGGTCACTGTGACTCCATCCTGCCTGAGTTCTCCAATAGGGTCGTCAATTTCTGAAGCTCCTTTCTCCGGCTCCAGGTTTAAGCATCTCCTCCAGGTAAATGTGGTCTCCTTGGCCACGCCCCCTGCCTTTGGTACCTGGTCTCTGTACTTCCATGACCTTCTATTCCCTCTGGGTCACCCTGGTGTGGTGACTTTCCTAAACGCTGTTTTTCACACTTAAGAACCTCAAGAACTTAGAAAAGTCTCCCTACTGCTTATCACACCAATCTTATCTCCCCGGCCAGACACTGACTGATTTGGACTCCAGATCCTTCTCTTGCCTTCTCATTCGTTATTCCTGTCTTACCATTATTTATAGCCTGGCAGGTAAGAGCAAGGGTTCTGGAGTCAGACTCTGCCCCTTGCTAACCACATGACCTCAGGCAAGTTTCTTAATCTCTGGGGGCCTCAGTTTCCTCATCTGTAAGATGACAATAGAGCATTTACTTCATAGGATTGTTTAAGGTGCTGAATAATCGTTTGTGGGAATTTTAGGAGGTAACAGCAGCTCACACTTACACAGGGTTTACCTTAGGGCTGTTCTTGGCATGTCTCTCATACTGTTATCGCACAAAGGTCATTGCTGTCACGCCCTTGCCCCTGTCCTGTCTTTGCTGTTCTTTCCCCATGGCCAGCTTCACTGTCCCCAGGTTCTCTCTGACCGACTTTACTCAGCAATGATCCTTCCCTTGCTTTGTGACCCTGTGGACTTTCGTCTGAATTGTTGTATCTGCCATCGCCCAGATAGCCTGCCGTGTTTTCTAGCGTTAAGACTTAGAATTGAGCTAAGCTCACTGTTAGTATTTTTATGAAGGCCTAAGTATTATGCTCAGTTGATTAAAGGTGGTGAATTGACTTTTTTTTGATCAATTGAATTGCATTTTTAAAGATCTGCATAGAGCAGAGTTAATGGCCACCATATCAGCTGCCACTTTTGGGAATCACATAACATAAATCTTGCCCGTTTGCTTGAAGGAAATTAAGCATCTGGTGCAGACTTTCTCAATCTGGCTCTGTCACCAGTGTTCCCGGTATCTGTTAATAGAAAGAGGTGCTTCGTGGGTTCTTGGAGAAGAATCTTAACTTCACCGAGGAAAGGGTTGCACGGGGGCCGGGAACACTGCCCTGGACCGTGGCTCAGCACATCTCGAGCCCCTCATATCCGCAGCTCAGAACATACTGCACCTGCAGGTCAGAGACCCAGCAATGTCGCCTTTTTCAGAAGAAGACAAAAATGTTTCTGGCCCATTCTGCTTTTTTCCATGCTAGAAAAAGAACCATGTTTGATCTATAGCAGAGGTTTTATTTGAGCAGAAGCTATAAAGAAGCATCTACTGACACTTGATGCTGATTGGGGTATGATTGTGTCCTCAGCCCGTTCTTACCATGTAAAGAATTCTCAAAGGAAGGCCCTTTCTTCAACCCGTTGCTATGATTTCTCAAAGTCAATGTTTCCATAAACCTGACTTTTGAGCTTTCCCTGTTTCTAAGATTGTAAAACTAGCTCTCCAAACATAGCTACTTCTTCCTAGAGAACTGTCTCTTCCCAGAAAATATGGAAAGAGAATCTATCACAATTCTGGGGGTATTTTTCTTGCAACTTTTTTGTGTTTTTCCAATTTTATAGAATGAGCTTGTATTTTTTGCAATGGAAAAATAATTCATGTATTTAAAAAGCTGCAACAACATTGCTTCTGTTCATTAGTTCTTGATTTTGAATTGACAGATAATTCTGCACTTGGGCAACTACTCTGGCTGCAGCATGGATCCCAGTCTTTGGTGAGACTTACAGGTTGCTGGCCCCCTGGCCCCTTCCTACCATATATTATTTTGTGCTTTAACACTCATCCTCTGAATCAAGACAGTGTGGCCCAACTCCTGTACCCTCTCTCCCTCCCCAGCGGGGTGTGTGTGCCCTTTGCTCTACTCTGGCTTAACCCTGGATCATCCTCTTCCTCCCTCTGCCTCTGTAAACCTGACCCATCTGTCAAAGCTCATGAGCACCTGGGGCCAGCCGCGCACAGCTCTTTCTTCTGTGAATTGTTACTACCTTATTATCTGCGGCAATAGTATACTCAGATTGCATTTGAGCCAACATTCGAACAGCTCTTTGCAGTTCTCAGCGCATGTTTCACATCTATTACTGCACCTCAGGGTCATGCAAGTGCTGGGTGAGATCCTGTCTTTACTTAAAATTTGGACATTTTGCTCATCGTAAAAATTTTTTACATTCATTATAATTTTTAAAGACATTTGCATTAAAATAGTATTTATCTCAAGAACACAAATCTCTGAGTTTTTGGTGTCCCTGTTAAACTTTGCATGCTAGTCCCGCCCTGCTTCATTTAACCCTTACAGCAGTCCTGCCAGGTGTGCCTGGGAGGATCTCAGGACCATTTCACAAAACAATGAAATTCATCCTCTCCCACGTGATTCCAAGCTTTTGTGGGGCAGCTCTGTAGTTCACACTCTCCTAGCCCTCCCAGGTAAACATGCTGATACTCGTTTGCTTCAGGTTGTAGCAATGTGATCGGGGGAGAGGCTAGTTATCCAGCCACTGTGGGGACCATGAATCTGTGAAAAGTCCAGTCACTACCCCCAACTTGTCTGTGAGTACGCCCACCTCTAGACCCCACCGTCCATCTAGGAAGCAGATTTTCCGCTTTAGGAATTTAGAGCTCATTTGCTGGGAGAGTCATGCAGAGGCTGTCAGGTAGAGAGAGATTTGACTGAGAATAAACCACTTGGGGGACCCGAGGAGTTCAAAGACTGGATGGGCCATGGAGCTTCTGTTGCAAAGGATGCTGGGTGTGGGTGAGGCTAGGGTTTGCTCTAGAAGAACACACACTAACCATCCTGAGATGACTACGACCTCTTGAAGGCTCATCTATACAATCATGCGGCACCGAGTTGAACTTCTTGAAGGCACAAATGAAATCGAACATACTTAAAATCTACTCTTGAAATAAAAACGTAGCAGTGTATGACTCTGAACGTGATTCCATTGGATGCAGTAGATTCAGGTGGGGCTCACGGCCGGATTCTCATCTCACCCCAGGTATGGAGACTTTCTGTCGTGTCACATTGCACTGATGGGGATGACGGTGCAGGGTCCGGGGGGGATTCTCTATTGCCTACTTTTTCGTTTATCGGTCTGGGGTCATTCTGCCTGTCTGAGCTTTGGAGGTAAAGGATGACAAGAATTATTACCTTGAAAGTATAAGATAAAGAAAGAATGTGAATAATATTCAGCAATAAAAAGCATTGATTATTAAGCACAAAAAGACATGGAGGAACCCTAAATGCATGTTGCCAAGTGCAAGAAGCCAGCCAGTCTGAAAAGGCTGCATGTTCTGTGACTCCAACTGCATGGCATTCTGGAAAAGGCAAAACTGCAGAGTGCAGCGATCAGTGGTTGCCAGGGGCTTGGGGAGAGGGAGGAAGTGACAAAGAGGTGAAACACAGGAATTTTTAGGGCAGCAAAAGTATTTTGCATGATACTGTAATGGTGGATATATAACATTATGCATTTGTCAAAACCCTCAGAATGTACGACACAGACTAAACCCTAATGTACACTGTGGACTTGAGCTGATAATAATATATCATTATTGGCTCATCAATAGTATTACAATTGTAGCAAATGTTCTGCATGAATCCAAGATGTTAATAACAGTGAACCTGTGTGTGTGTGTGTGTGTGTGTGTGTGTGTGTGTAGTGAGCGTAATAGGGAAATTCTCTGTACTTTCTATTCAATTTTTCCGTAACCCTAAACCTCTTCTGAAAATAAAGGCTATTAATAAGTAAGAAATAAAGACAGAAAGGATGAAAGGAAGAAAGAAAGAGGAAACAATAACAAACGTGGCCTTTTTGTCTCATCTTCCAACAAAGGGCCTTAGCTCTAACGTGAGTTGGGAAGTGGAAACGCAAGTTGGGACGGGAGGAGGCGCGGCTCCTTTTGCCCGAGTCTGTCCACGCGGCGCACGGCCGCTCTCCGGCTACACAGGCTGGAAGCAGCAGCAGCCCCTGCCCACCCCACCAACCCACCCTGCAAGTCAGATGGAGCCTTCGATAATGTGAGTCGTGACGGAAGTTTCTTGTTCCCCCTGGGGATATCAAGTGTGATCCCTTCCTTTCGCAGAGCATATGAGCTGCCTCGATTCGTGTGACAATATTTTTTGGTACCAGCGTAATGCGAGCCTTGGCAGAGGCTGGGGTGAGGGCGCAGTGATGGGGGAAGTGCTCTCGGAGCCTGGCGATGTTAGGTTTGGAAAGAAGGCGAGCATTTTGCATCCTTGACACGGGAGCCCTGGGAGGCGACTCCTTCCTGCCTCAGGCAGGGCCGGGATTTACTGCTAGCGACAGAGAGGTAAGTCATGCTTATGGAAGGACTTTGCCGTTGTACGAGGCACTAATGACCCCGACAACAGTAATGAAAGTTTACGGTGGGAAGGAACATGCCGGTTAGCAACATCCCATTGATGTTTACCCCAAGCCAGGCACTGATCTAAGCACTTTATAGACCTAAACTTATTTCATCGTTACAGCAGAGGTGGGTCTGTCATTATCCTATTCCCACAGATGAGAAAACTGACACTAGAAAGACTAAGTAACTTGGATAAGATTGCAGAGTCAGGAAGAAGCAGAACGGAATTCGAACCCAGTCTTCCAGCTCGAGATCCTGTGGCTTTTCCCCAACCACACAGCCTGGGAATAGCTGGCGTTGCAAGCCCAGCTCTGTCCCAGCCCCAGGGGCAGAGAGCAAACAGCTTTTTCCTGGAAATACCTACAAATACTACATGCTCCATGCACACTGCAAATACTACATGCTCCATGCACGCTGTGGTAGGCGGAACAGTGTCCTCCCGAAGATGTCCGTGTCCTAATCCTCAGAGCCTGTGAATGTGTTACTTACATGACAAAAGGGACTTTGCAGATGTGATTAAGTCGGTAACCTTGAGATGGGGAGATGAC